>NC_133326.1:263366302-263666302 GCF_042186555.1 Aquarana catesbeiana
CTGGAGCAGAGAAAGCTTAGTCTGCACGGTGCTGTCAGCAGCATAGGACTGAGGCACCTAAGTAGCCCCCTTATAAAGGTCATGTCTTGCTGGTCAGCTGTATCACTCACAGCTGTGAGTGAGAGAGAGAGAGAGGGCTGAAGGGAGGTGAAGCCCTGTGTCTGACCTTGTTCTCTGGGCCAAAGTATTTCCCCCCCCCCCCGTTCCTCGTCATCGGTTCCCCCTTGTCGGGTTGATCTCGGGCAGTGGATTTTCTCCCTCCTTTCTTTTTAAATGGATGCAGTATTGGTGATTTTCAAGAAATACATGGTTAGAATCTATATTTTATTATTCTGACATGCTCACTGTAACATTTTACCTATATGTGTTATATGATGAATGCTTACTGCTTTTTTGTCTTCTATGTAATTGTGGATAATCAATCACTGAACCACTAGCCCCTGAAGAAGAGGTTCTATTGTTACTAACCTTGAAACGTCACCCTCTGTCCTAGTTCCACATACTGGACAGCGTCAAGTGGTTATTTTGCTTGTATATCACATGTGTTTCCTTTTGATATATTATTTGTTCGATATATATCCAATTTTGACTTTTAAAGTTATATCCTCAATTTTAACTTTTTCTAATAAAAATATATGAATATATTTTCAGATACATTTTGATTGTCAAGGAGTATCTGCCTTCCAAAGTCCTATAGAGGAAATTGTTCTATTGTATGACTGTTGGTATGATGTTCTTTTCATGAAATGCTGTGTTAGCTTTATGCCAGATGTAACGGGACACACACCTTCCAAAAAGTGAAACTTTTGACTCATCCATCCACAGAATATTTGTCAAAATCTTGGGGATAATCAAGATGTTCTTTGGCAAATGAAAGACAAGCCTTTGTGTTATTTTTGGTCACCAGTGGCTTTGACCTTGGAACTCTCCCATGGATGCAATTTTTGCCCAGTCTCTTTCTTTTAAAGATGATCATTGAATAATGAACATTGACCTTAACTAATGTAAGTGAGGCCTGCAGTTCTTTAGTTGTTGTTCTGGGTTTTTTTATTACCTCCTTGCTGTGTTTTTTTGTTGTGCGATTCAAGTCATTTCGGTAGGCCAGTCACTCATGGGAAGGTTCATTACTGTACCAAGTTTTCTCCATTTGTGGATAATGGCTCTCACTGTGGTTTGCTGGAGTCCCAAAGCCTTATGCCGCGTACACACAAGCGGACTTTTCGATGGACTAGGTCCGACAGTCTTTCCGACAGACTTTGCAGTGTACATCCGCCGGACTTTCAAACGAACGGATTTGGATACACACCATCACACCAAAGTCCGACGGATTTGTACGTGATGACGTACGACTGGACTAAAGTAAGGAAGTTGATAGCCAGTACCAATAGCTGCCCTAGCGTCAGTTTTAGTCAGTCGGACTAGCATACAGACGAGCGGATTTTTCAACTGGACTCGAGTTCGTTGGAAAGATTCAAAACATGTTTTATTTCTAGGTCCATCAGACTTTTGGGGAAAAAAGTCCGCTGGAGCCCACACAAGATCGAATTGTCCGACGGAGTCCAGTCCGCCGGACCAAGTCTGACAGAAAGTCTGCACAGCTTTTTCCCTTAATAAATTAAATAATCATTTAATAAAACCACATATTTTATTTACTCGAGTGGAGTCTGTGCTTGCAATCACAAGAAATAAGTAACTACTAGGGTTTTGAGACTTCTGGAGCAAAGTAAGTTAATTAATGGAGCATATGAGGTACTCAAAAAAGAGCCAGGACGTTAGCCAAAAGCACAAAGATTAGTGGAAATATTAAGGACAAGGCTATAAAGCAGACATTACTGAGTGTAGTACAAAATATTTTACAGCACACACATACAGGAATGACATTTCCTGCAAGGCTAGTTAAAAACACCTGAACATATTCAAAAAATACGGGGGTTTGGTCACACTATATGGTCATATAGTGCTAAGCCCACTTACTGCGACAAAGTACCTCGATTTAGTGGGTCCTACTCTAGTAATAGAATGGAAGATCCTTTGTCTCAACCATGGGAGCTGAACTGATCTATGTGGGAGAACTGAAGGGGATACATCCTACGAACTGGTGGCCACTAAATAAGAGGTAATGGGGAGGGGTGCTCCAGCCCAAAAAACCTGGTCAAGGTCTATTACAATCTACAAAAACATATTTGGGGGCACACCCTACAATGCGTTTAAATTCAAGATGATGCTGCTATAAGACCTACAAACAGTACATAATATTTTTCAGCTCCCATTATTGAGACAAAGGATCTTCCATTCTATTACTAGAGTAGGACCCACTAAATCGGGGTACTTTGTCGCAGTAAGTGGGCTTAGCATTATATGACCATATAGTGTGACCAAACCCCTGTATTTTTTGAATATGTTCAGGTGTTTTTAACTAGCCTTGCAGGAAATGTCATTCTTGTATGTGTGCGCTGTAGAATATTTTGTACTGTTTGTAGGTCTTATAGCAGCACCACTCATTTATACAGGCCCTAGTATATCTAGTCCTTCAGAGGGAGCAGCATTCATGGGTCTTCGGAGGCGAACGCACAGTAAAGATTTTTTTTTTCCGACGTTTTGAGGAGGCACAAAATCGTCTTCCCCAGGACGACAAAAAAGTGAAGCAATACAACATATATACCCTAATACTCCTAACATCATTACCTTACACATGTGATGAAAAAGTGCTAATGTCAAAGTTCCAGCTAAAAACAATAATGGGCAAATGTCCAAATTTAAGAGAACACAAAAAGAACAACAAATGTACATAACAAAGTAAGTAAATAAAGGAAAAAGCCAAATCCAGGCACTAAAGACAGATGTCAGAGACAAAAAAAACTGCATGACAGAGAATCAAGCTGCCTAGGCAAGATGGCTGCCCAAACTGAGTCAGGGCTAGAATAGGAGACCATAATGAACATGTTGTGTGTATAGAAAAAAGTACAAGGGGGCACTGCAGAGCAGTCTGCAGCACCAGGAATACAGATTAAGCAATAAGTCCAAAAAACAGACTTGAGCCCAATGTAAAGTCACCAAATAAATATGCTAAAAGAGATTGAGCTCAGAACAGGGAGATCACAGAAAGTGGCAACACCCATAACATAACCACTGGTCGCAGAAAAATATATAGTAATGATAAGGAGGAGAAACTCCATAGACCTGTGACAGGTAACCTCAGAAAGGAGATCACTGGATAAAAGGAGGCTGGACTCAGGGCTGGAGGGAAGGCTCCAGAGTGGACAGCAAGCAGGAAAAAAAAGGGTGGAAACAAAGTCTGAGAGCAGAAAATGTCTACAAAAAGTGTACTGATCACATAGTAAAGGTACATAAACATAGTAAACACAGTACATAAACAATAATACTACCTCTGCATAGAAACATACATATATATATATATATATATATATATATATATATATATATATATATATACATACTGTATTTATACAGTTGTGCTCATACGTTTACATACCCTGGCAGAATTTATGATCTTTTTGCCCATTTTTCAGAGAATATGAATAACACAAAAACCTTTCTTTCACTCATGGTTATCATGGTTGTTGGCTGAAGCCATTTATTATCAATCAACTGTGTTTACAGCACAAACTACCCAAATGACCCTGATAAAAAGTTTACATACCCTGGTGATTTTGGCCTGATAACATGCACGCAAGTTGACACAAAGGGGTTTGAATAGCTATTAAAGGTAACCATCCTCACCCGTGATCTGTTTGTTTGTTTGTAATTAGTATGTGGTATAAAAGGTCAATGAGCTTCTGGACCACTGACAGACCCTTACATCTTTCATCCAGTGCTGCACTGACGTTTCTGGATTCTGAGTCATGGGAAAAGCAAAAGAATTGTCAAAGGATCTGCGGGAAAAAGTAGTTAAATTGTAAACTTTAAAACAGGAAAGGAATATAACAAGATATCCAAGGAATTGAGAATGCCAATCAGCAGTGTTCAAACTCTAACCAAGAAATGGAAAATGAGGGGTTCTGTTCAAACCAAACCACGGTCAGGTAGACAAAGGTAAAATTTTAGCCACAACTGCCAGGAAAATTGTTTAGGATGCAAAGAAAAACCCACAAATAACTTCAAAAGAAATACAGGACTCTCTGAAAATATGTGGTGTGGGTGTTTCAAGATCCACAATAAGGAGGCACTTGAAGAAAGATGGACTGCATGGTCGAGTCGCCAGAAAAAAGCCATTTCTACACATATGCCACAAAGTATCCCACTTACAATGCGCCAAACAGCACAGAGACAGGCCTGAGTTGCAGGCCGTCCCTGCTGCTGCACCAGTCTCTGTGCAGGCACCCGTCTCGAGTATTACCTCGAGGTATGTCTGGTTCCGCTCCGCTTCCCCAGCAATTTGGGAGTGATCCAGTTCAATGCAGAGGGTTTCTCAACCAGGTTGAGATGTACTTTGAGATGCTGCCCCAGGCATTTCCCACGGACAGAAGCAAAGTAGGTTTTGTGATATATTTGCTTTCTTAGAGAGACTTGGCCTGGGCAAACCCTCTATGGGAGACGCAAAAATCTGTTGTCTTGAGTTACCCTGAGTTTGCGGCCTCCTTTTAAAAGGGTATTTGACATTCTCGCACTGCTCCAAGTGCCTCATATTCATCAAAAAGAGTATGAGAACTGTTGGCAGAACTGGCCGACTACGCCATTGAATTCCCTACTCTGGCAGCAGCGGTTGCTTGGAACAATGAGGCCCTCTTGGCTTCTTTTTCTCATGGTCTCTGGGATTCCATCAAGGATGAGATAGCAGCCCGAGATATACCCATTGATATACCCACTGAGCTGGAGATGTTGATCACGTTTGCCATCCTTATTGACTCAGAGAGAGACTCTCTTTTAAGGAGAGCTTGTGGAAGCCTCCTGTACATTTGCCTCTAAGCTTTGCAGACCCACCCATGCCTCCCTCACCTCCCATGCCTCCTGGTACCAAGTCGGTCAGTGAAGATGAACTCATGCACTTGGGCTTCACGCGTCTCTCTGCAGATGAGAGAACCTTTAGGAGGAGGTAGAGATTGTGCCTTTATTGTGGCCAGGCAGGTCACTTTTTGAAGTCTTGTCAGACTCATCCAGGGAACGCCCGAACCTTGAGGTCCTGTCACAGACAGACCTTAGGTGGCATTGTTTCATCCCCAGTTATCCAGAAGAATAAGCCCCTGGTTTCAGTCACCCTTTCTTGGGCTGAGTTGTCCATCGAGATACAGGCTCTAATTGACTCTGGGGCTGCAGGCCTGTTCATTGATGCTGCCTTTGCATCGAAGCACTTGATTTCGCTCCAGCTGCGTGACACTCCACTTGCCATTGAGGCTCTTGACGGGAGACCCCTACAGCCTGCACATGTGACTCATAAGACAATTCCATTGTCCATGACCGTAGGGGCTCTTGTTTATCCATGGTTACAGAGGGACAACCTATCTTTGGATTGGCTCTGTGCTGAGGTTCTCTCCTGGTCACCACAATGCAGTAAGACATGCTTCCAGAAGGTAGCCAAGGTCCTGTGCACCTCTTCACTCTCCTCCCTGCTAAAGGAGTACCAAGATTTTAGCAATGTCTTTGACAAAGGTCAAGCCGGTATTTTGTCTCCACACTGGCCATATGATTGCTCAATTGACCTTCAACCTGGTGCCATACCCCTTCGTGGCCGGCCCTTTTGTCGATCTTGGAGAAAAAGGCCATGGAGGAGTATGTTGCAGACGCACTTTATCGAGGTTTCATCCGCAAATCCTCGTCCGCTGCTGGTGCTGGTTTCTTCTTCGTGAAGAAGAGTGGTGAACTGAGACCCTGTATTGATTATAGGGGTCTTAATCATTTCACGATTAAGAATGCCTATCTGATTCCATTGATTACGGAGTTATTTGACCTCATCAAGGGAGCAACGGTTTTCACAAAGCTTGATTTGAGAGGGACATACAATCTCGTGAGAAATAAGGAGGGTGACGAGTGGAAAACTGCATTTATTACCAGAACAGGCCATTTTGAGTACTCCGTAATGCCTTTTGGCCTTTGTAACGCCCCGGCAGTTTTCCAGGTATTCATTAACCACTTGCCAACCACCTCACGCAGATATACTGCGGCAGCATGGCACGGGCAGGCAAAGTAACGTATGGGTACATTACTTGCCTCCCGCGGGCGGGGGGTCCGATCGGAGGCGGTCGGCATCTGTCCCCGAGTGATCAGAGGTGAGGGGGAGGCCATCCATTCATGGCCATCCCCTCGCGATCGCTCCCAGCCAATTACATTCTTCCTCTGCCTCTGAAATGTAAACAGCGGCAGAGGAAGTGATGTCATCTCTCCTCGAGCCGGTCTTTTCGTTCCGGCGCCGAGGAGAGAAGACTTCAAGTAAGTGCACCAAACACTACACTAACAGTAGAACACTCTAGGCATACATTTCACCCCCCAATCACCCCCCTGTACCCCCTGTCACAGCGACACCAATAGCAATTTTTTTTCTTCTGATTATTGCATTGGTGTCAGTTTGTGATGTTTATAAGTGTTAGGGAAGATAGTGGTAGCCCCCTTTAGGTCTAGGATACGCCCCTAACCCCCCTAATAAAGGTCAACCCCTTGATCACCCCCTGTCGCCAGTGTCACTAAGATCGTTCTTCTGATCGCTGTATTAGTGTCACAGGTGACGCTAGTTAGGGAGGTAAGTAAATAGGTACGCCGTCAGCTTTTTATAGCGTCAGGGACCCCCATATACTACCTAATAAAGTTTTTAACCCCCTGATTGCCCCCTAGTTAACCCTATCACCAGTGATCACCGTATAAGTGTTACGGATGACGCTGGTTAGTTTATTTTTTATAGTTTCAGGGCACCCGCCATTTATTACCTAATAAAGGTTTAACCCCCTGATCACCCAGCGGTGATATAAGTTAAGTTTTAGGGTCAGATAAGGTCTGCGTCACCCCAGGCAGCATCAGTGCCAGTAGTGCCAACACCCACGCACGCACCATACACCGCCCTTAGTAGTATAGTGTCTGAATGGATCGATATCTGATCCGATCAGATCTATACTAGCGTCCCCAGCAGTTTAGGGTTCCCAAAAATGCAGTGTTAGCGGGATCAGCCCAGATACCTGCTAGCACCTGCATTTTGCCCCTTGGCCCAGCCCAGCCCACCCAAGTGCAGTATCGATCGATCACTGTCACTTACAAAACACTAAACACACATAACTGCAGCATTCGCAGAGTCAGGCCTGATCCCTGCGATCGCTAACAGTTTTTGTTGGTAGCGTTTTAATACAGTCGCTAACAGTCAGGAGCTTTTTTGCCTGTGAGTCTCACTAGTGTACCACTAAATTTAGAGCCCAAAATGTCAAATCGAAGGTACACTAGTGAAGAGGCCTACACATTTCTGAGCATGACAGATATTGAAGAGGAAGTCACTCATCTGTCAGATTCAGGCTCAGAATACGATCCTGTAGAGGACAGCGGCTCCATGACAGATAGCTCTGAAAACGGAGTTTTAGTCCCTGCTAAGGTCAGGCGTACCAGACCCCGATCTTCTTCTGCTGTTGAGGTGCAAGAATCGCAGGTCCCTCGTATGGAGCAGAGCAGTACTAGCACCACTATTCCTTCTGGTGAACTGGCAAGCCCCAGCAGTAACACTTGGTGACGTAGAGAGTCCCATAAGTGAAGTTCAAGCGGGTGAGGTGGCAAGCACAAGTAGTGTCCCGCTGCCACCAAGAAGACGAACACAGGCCTGTCGTGCCAATAGTGCCCTCCCTGCTGCATTCGTCAATCAGGAACCCGCCACTTCTGCAGCACCCGTACTTCCCCCATTCACTGGCAAACCCAGCATTCAGGTGGAAACAGTTGATTTTACGTCACTTGATTTTTATTCGCTGTTTTTCACCGAAGATCTCTATAGATCTATTGTGGACCAAAGCAATTTGTACGCTGGTCAACACATCGCCACTATTCCCCAGTCCTCCCTTGCCAGAGATTGGAAACCAATTACAGTTTCTAAATATAACTTTCTGGGCCTTTCCCTCAACATGGGCATAAACAAAAAGAGAGAGTTGTGGTCATATTGGTCCACTGACCCAACTCACCATATGCCCTTGTTCTCTGCCTCCATGACCAAGGGACGATACGAGCAGATTTTGCGGTTCATGCACTTCAACAACAATGAACTCTGTCGCCCTCGTAGAAAACCCGGATACGATCGGCTTTACAAAATTCGGCCCCTCGTAAACCACTTCAACCAACGTTTTGCAGACTTGTTTACTCCCCATCAAGTTGTTTGCGTTGATGAGTCCCTGATTAAGTTTTCTGCCCGCTTATCATTCAAACAGTACCTTCCCAGCAAGTGTGCCAGATACGGGGTCAAGATGTATAAGCTCTGTGACAGGGCCACAGGCTATACATGTAGTTTTATGGTTTACGAGGGCAAAGATAGTCACGTAGAGCCGACAAACTGCCCTGACTACATAGGAAGCGCTGTGGGACTTGGTGTCACCCTTATTCGGAAAGGGGTACCACTTGTACGTGGACAATTATTACACGGGTGTGCCACTTTTATTCACCTTTTTGATCAACAGATTGGAGCATGTGGCACCGTGCAACCTAATCGTCGGGGCTTTCCCCAACGGCTTGTAGACTCCCGTCTTAGGCTGGGGGAGAGAGCCTGCTTCAAGTGTAATAACTTGCTCGCTATGAAGTGGAGGGATAATAAGAATGTTTTCGTTCTTACCTCCCTTCATGCAGACATGACGGTCCAAATTCCTACGGCGACTGGTGTTGTGGAGAAACCCCTCTGTGTCCACGAATATAACCTTAACATGGGAGGGGTGGACCTCAACCACCAGTCATTTTTTGTAATGTAAAAAAAATGTCGTTTTTACATTACAAATACCACAAAAAAGGAAGGGATTTGGAGGAGTTTTAAACTCTCCCTAAAACATCAATGATGTTCTTCATTTTGTTTTTAACATCATTGATGTTTTTCTGGATGTTTTCCAAGTCCCTATTACACCCCATGATCTCCCCGATCAGGATCTGGGCACTCTCACTGGTGAAATGTCCTTCATCCACTACATCACGATCACCTAAAAATAGAGAAACAAAAACATACCATGTATTATAAATATGCCGGCATCCATCTCTTACCTGAGCCTGTGGTCGCAGACACTCACCTGTTGTGGTGACAATTTCTACCATGTCTCCTTCCTCCTCCTCCTCCTGTTGGCTTTGGGGGATTTCACCTTCTTCATGAGGTGAGGGGTCTGTTGTCTCCTCTGATGGGGGGTGTCCTCCGCGTCTTTTCTCCCCTATATAAAAAAAAAAAGGTATATTTAGCACACAGATATTTTATGGCAGAAATAGGAATATGAAACATTGCTTGGAAGTGGGGTACAATTGTCTGTTTTGGCAGTGTTCCAAGATGAAGAAATATTTTTTGACTTTGTCAAGCTTAAATAATTACCTGTTTTGTACAAGCTTCTCAGATGGAGACACCCTTATAGTATACACTGGAGCACCTGTGTGGGACCCCCTAATAAAAAGGGTGTTCTGGTGTCCCACACTAGTGCTCCAGGGTCCAGATGTGTAAACAGCTGCTGAGTGTCCTCTCCTTACACAGAATCTAGTTTGCATTACATTCTAGTTACAAACCCATCTAGACTCCAAAATTATTTTAAGAGAAGTAGGCCGGAAAAAAATTATTCAAATGCATATGGCCAAAACAATGGGATTTTCTATGCTGAACGAACAATGTTTCATACGAACAATGTGCCCATGAACATGAAAGTTGCCATTTTAAACTGTACAACAGTAAAGAAAAGCACATGGAGCAGCACGAACATTAGAAAAATAAAGAATAGGAACACAGGACAACTACTTACTTTTTTGCAGCACTCTCCTGATCCTTCTGTACTGATCGTGCTCCCTTAATTTGAAGTCCGACCACCGCTTCCTGAGCTGATCCTTGGATCGTCGTACACCGAAATTCTTCTGCAGACTTTTGACCACTTTCCCCATTATCTTGGCCTTTCTGACATTGGGGTTGGGGTAAGGTCCATACTTCCCATCATTCCCCTCTTCAGGATGTCCAACATCTCCCCAAAGGACATATCTGTGGCCTTAAATCGTCTCCTCTGGGATCGGGACGCTTCTGGCTCCGGGCTTTCCTCCTCCTCATTGCTGTAATTAGCACGCACCTGCTGTGTCTCCACCATGTGCTCTTCCCCCACTGTGCCGGACGAGAAGGGGCGGGAAATAGACTAGAAAGAACGTCAGGGGCGGGCGGAGATTCACACATGCGCAGTGTATATAAAGCGTAACACGCGTATGTAGTATGTACAATCTGTGAGCGGAGGAAGGAGTATCGGAGGCACCGATCATGATAACGAAGGTAAGATTTAAATTTGGGCCTATACTGCTTCTAGATTGAAGCCTGTATTTGGACAGGTTTAGAAGACTTTAGGCTGACATTAGGGTTTGTCTGGTGTTGTGTCTTGCAGTGAAAATGGATCTAGTCAATGATCAGGACTTTATGCCAATCTTCATAAATATGTTCAGGAAGCTGCCTTGTCTGTGGCAGGTAAACCACCCCGAATATAAGAACCAAACAAAGAGGAAGGCAGCGCTGGATAATTTGCTGGAAATTGTGAAGCCAGTGATGCCCACGGCAGACATCACCTATTTGAAGATCCTAATTGGTGGCATGAGGAGCACTTATCTAAGGGAGCACAAGAAGGTCTAGGATTCCCAGAGATCAGGAGCTGCAGATGACATTTATGTCCCCAGGCTGTGGTACTATGACAGGCTGCATTTTCTGGCAGGTCAGACTGAACCCAGGCCAGCACTTTCCAGTCTTCCTTCCAGGCTTCCTTCCCCCCCAGCTGAGGCTTCTGATGTCCAACCTGGGCCTTCCAGGCAGCAACATGTGGAGGAGCCCAGCTTGAGCCAGGTATAGCATTCTTCTAAATATTTATGGTTGTCCAATTAATGATGTTAAATAGATGTTAGTTTGGAGTACTAATTTATGATTGTGATTTATGAACCAAAAACTAAAACCATGTCCCTTTTTCATACACAGGGAAGTCTCAGCCAGGAGGTGGCCAGGCCAAGCAGGCTGCCCAATACCCAGGTCCCTCCTCTCTGCCTTCAAAGAAAAAGTGGCAGGAAGAGGAGTAACCTGGAGGAGGCAGCAATAGGCCTATTTTGGAAGGCTACTGAGGCCCTCAGAACATTCCACAGTGTGGAAGATGATTTTGCAGAGCTTACTGCATGCAAAATGATGCAGATGGAGGAGGGCCAATGACTCTTATGTGAGTTTGTAATTTTGGAAGCTCTAAATAGGGGTTTGAGGGGCCAACTCACATGTGAAACCCACATTTGTCAGCTCATCCATGGTCCTCCTCCTCCTCCTCCTCCAGGTCCTACTCCTCCTCCTCCAGGTCCTACTCCTCCTCCTACCACACATCCAACACCAGAGCCACAGCCGGGAAGAAAGCATGTAAGGAAGACCAGAGAGTTATGACCTGGGTTCAGTCTGGTCTGGCCAAAGATGCAGGCTCTTGTATGACCACAGCCTGGGAACATACATGTCATCTGCTGCTTTCATGATCTCTTTGACTTCTGGACCAGACTGCACTCCCTTAGATATGGACTCCTCAGGCCACCAATTTTGCTGTAAAATAATTGATGTCTGCCCTGGGGGCCAAAGGCTTCACCAATTTCTGATGTTTCTCCAGCGTTGCCTCCCTCTTTGTTTGGTTCTGAGCCCTTAATAAAGGATTTTTTGTTTCAAAAATACAATGTGAAATTAACAAGAGACACCAACACCAAGCAATCTCCTTGAGATTAAATAATACAAGATAATAATGGTGTTGTGGTAACTTGACACACAAAACACACCCAAAAATATTCTCGACCAAAATAAAAAAAATAAAAATAAATAAAAACACGATCAGGCTTGAAAAAAAATACAAACCCAAAAAAAAACATATATCTTTTTTGTCAGATTTGACAAATCAAAATATATTGATGAAATCACGATAAATAATAAAGAAAGAAGTTTGTGAGAAGTCTGTGTGAATATGAGCAGCAAAACAACTTCATTCTTCAAGCATTATAAAGAAGAACAGAGTGCACTGCATTAAACAATTTTAAACATTGCAGCCTGACGAAAGTGCTATATCCATTCCGAATGCTAATTTTACCAGACCGAGCTGTTCTGTCTCGGAATTTCTTCTGAGCATGCGTGGCACTTTGTGCGTCGGAATTGTCCACACACGGTCGGAATTGACGCAATCAGATTTTGTTGTCGGAAAATTTTATAGCCTGCTCTCAAACTTTGTGTGTCGGAAAATCCAATGGAAAAAGTCCGATGGAGCCTACACATGGTCGGAATTTCTGACAACAAGCTCCAATCGTACATTTTCCGTTGGAAAATCCGACCGTGTGTACAGGGCATTAGACAGGGTCTCCCAAGATGCCATCGCATTTTGAAAGACCCGAACCTGGTACCAGTTACAAAAGTTATAGTTACAAAAGAAAGTGTAAAAAAAAAAAAAAAGTAAAAAAAAATAAAAACACAAAAAAAAATATAAAATAAAAAAAACAAAAATAGTTGTCGTTTTATTGTTCTCTCTCTCTCTATTGTCCTGCTCTTTTTTACTGTATTCTATTCTGCAATGTTTTATTGTTATGTTTTTCCACGTTTGCTTTTCAGATATGCAATTTTTTTATACTTTACTGTGTTTTATTGTTAACCATTTTTTTTTGTTTTCAGGTACGCCATTCAGCTGCAGAGCGGATTTATTTATCTTGACAGCAACAGCGTTTGCTCCCACGATACATAAAGCCGTGACTCCAGCGCTGTCGGAGGTGATTTCACCACCACAGTTACATACGTCAGCATATATGCCGAAGCATGGGGGCAGCAGTGGGTGGAGGAGCGATTTGCTCCTACCTTTTGCGGGAGGATGCCCCCATGCTTCGGCATATATATATTTTAGGCACAGGTTGCGTTAAATGTTTTATTTTTTACTATTTGCTTTGCAGATATGGAAAGTCTTACTGTTATACTGTAATGTTACTTTGTTTTATTGTTAACCATCATTTGCTTAGCAGGTACGCCATTCAGTTGCAGCGCGGATTTATTTATCTTGACAGCAACAGCGTTTGTTCCCACGTTACATAAAGCCGTGACTCCAGCGCTGTAGGAGGTGATTTCACCACCACAGTTAAAAAAAGAGCACATATGCCAAAGCATGGGGGCAGCAGGGGCGGAGGAGCAATTTGCTCCTACCTTTTGGGGCGGATGCCCCCATGCTTCGGCATATATAAACGGTGCATGTATGCCCATCATTAGAAGTGGGTGGATGAAGGGAGGTATTCTAATGGTGGGCATACCCACCGATCAATATCTTTTTTTCGTTCAGCCCACAGGCTGCATGAAAAAAAAGTTTACAATATATGCCCAACAAGGACCAGCAATGTACTGGTATGTTGCTGGACTTTGAGTGGTTATACCAGAAAGATGCCTGCAGGTTTAGGTATCATCTTGGTATCATTCTTTTCAGCCAGCAGTCGGCTTTCATGTAAAAGCAATCCTAGTGGATAATTAGCCTCTAGACTGCTTTTACAAGCAGTGGGAGGGAATGCCCCCCCCCCACCGTCTTCCATGTTTTTCTCTGGCTCTCCTGTCCCAACAGGGAACCTAAGAATGCAGCCAGTGATTCAGCCAGCTGACCATAGAGCTGATCAGAGACCAGAATGACTCCAAACATCTCTATGGCCTAAGAAAGTGGAAGCTATGAGCATTTCATGACTTAGATTTCGCCGGATGTAAACAGCACCATTGGGAAATTGGGAAAGCATTTTATCACACTGATCTTGGTGTGGTCAGATGCTTTGAGGGCAGAGGAGAGATCTAGGGTCTAATAGACCCCAATTTTTTCAAAAAAGAGTACCTGTCACTACCTATTGCTATCATAGGGGATATATACATTCCTTGAGATAACAATAAAAATAATTTAAAAAAATGAAAGGAACAGTTTAAAAATAAGATAAAAAAGCAAAAAAAAAAAAAAGAAAAAAAAAAAAAAGCACCCCTGTCCCGCCCTGCTCTCGCGCAAAGGTGAACGCAAGGGTCGGCCTGGCGTCAAATGTAAACAGCAATTGCACCATGCATATGAGGTATCACCGCGAAGGTCAGATCGAGGGCAGTAATTTTAGCAGTAGACCTCCTCTGTAAATCTAAAGTGGTAACCTGTAAAGGCTTTTAAAGGCTTTTGAAAATGTATTTAGTTTGTCCCCACTGCACGTTTGTGCGCAATTTTAAAGCATGTCATGTTTGGTATCCATGTACTTGGCCTAAGATCATCTTTTTTATTTCATCAAACATTTGGGCAATATAGTGTGTTTTAGTGCATTAAAGTTTTAAAAAAGTGTGTTTTTTCCCAAAAAAATGCATTTGAAAAATCGCTGCGCAAATACTGTGTGGGAAAAAAAAAATGAAACACCCACCATTTTAATCTGTAGGGCATTTGCTTTAAAAATATATATAATGTTTGGGGTTCAAAGTAATTTTCTTGCAAAAAAAAAGTAATTTTTTCATGTAAACAAAAAGTGTCAGAAAGGTCTTTGTCTTCAAGTGGTTAGAAGAGTGGGTGATGTGTGACATAAGCTTCTAAATGTTGTGCATAAAATGCCAGGACAGTTCAAACCCCCCCAAATGACCCCATTTTGGAAAGTAGACACCCCAAGCTATTTGCTGGAGAGGCATGTCGAGTCCATAGTATATTTTATATTGTGACACAAGTTGCGGGAAAAAGACAATTTTTTTTTTTTTTTGCACAAAGTGGTCACTAAATGTTATATTGCTCAAACATGCCATGGGAATATGTGAAATTATATATATAAAACACAAAGCGCTGTGATGCTAAATAGCTGATAATTACACATAAAACCAAGTGAGGCTGCTATCAAAAGAGAGTGTTTTCAGAGTCACTTAAAAAGAATAAATAATGATATTTGAAGCGCTTCACAATGTGCATGAAAATGAATATATAAGAATAAATATAAATAGTCAAATAAATCCAGCGGTGAGTAAAAATTCCTATAAAATCCAGCAATCAAAATAGTGTAAAATTATTAAAAATTAGTGACACCAAATGTGTAAAAAATTCACATAAAAAATAAATATATAGGGATGTATTCAGAAGGTTCAATTATACAGGTGTAGAATCCTGATTGGTATAGAGCTTTTGATCACTAGCAAAGCTGTTTAAAAACACTTGCTTAATTAAGGTGCTCATTGATAGTACCAATGTGTTTTTTGCTTCTATTCACAACCAATGTGGGAATCATAAACAGGCAGATAAGAGAAAAAAACCAATCATTGTGCAATAGTTAGGATACCAAGGTACACAGGCAAACTTCAATCCACTCACGTGTGCCTTATAATGATAAGGCATATGCAGGTTTTACTATAGCAGTCAGCCGCCTTAGACAGGAGCAGATTCAGTGCAGTACACTGTGTGAAACTGCTGATCTGCACAGAGCTTCCTTGGCTCCTCCCACGCGTTACATCACAGTCACGTGACTTTTTCAAGGATAATACAAGCTCTGACGGACTCAGCTTTATAGCACAACAGCAGAGTGGTTGCCATGGTTACAGCATGAGTTTATCATCATTCTGCTTCCTGCATATACTTTAATCTTGTTAAAACCTACTTTTATTAGACATGTAATTCATATGAATATCGTTGGTTTATCAAAACCACGATTCCATGTGTAAAAAACGCAGTGTGTAAAAAGTAAAAAATATATATATTGATATCTCTAATCACGTTTACTTTTTCAACTCCCTCCAGTGGTCACAATTGGTATAACATCTCACAGAGGAAACAAATGGCAAAGCGTTGTCTCTAATGGTTTTGATAATTGACCAGTGCCCCATGATATCACAAAAATGGGGTATCCACATGCTCTGCTCATAAATGTATGGAAAACGAAGTAAACAAGATGACATGATATATATATATATATAAAATATACATATATAAAATTAAAATAAGATATGATATAAGAAATAGGGAAATAATATTAAAATGTAAAATTAAAATCTAAAAATTCCATGATAGAATATTGCAAACATGGATGATGACCAGTATTTATATGCTAGAACTGAACCAAATATTGCCACTCAGAAAAAACTAGTATTAGACAAATAATGAGAATATTGGACCAAAAAATAAATGAAAAAATAAAAAATAAAATATAAAAAATATAAGATTAAAATATATACCATAAAAATATATATATAAATCTGAAAAATCGCTAAAAATCAGAAATAAAACAATTCAGGTCGAATTCAATGTTCAAACCATGGGGTTCTAATGTACCCATCTGGAATATCCATTTGGATTCATTCTTGCTGAGTTCCCTCACTTTATGGGAACCCCTCCAATGAGCCTTATACTTTTGAATAGCCCAGAATTGGAGACCCCTAGGGTCTCTGTTATGATACCTATCAAAATGTTTTGAAACACTGTGTTTTGGATAGCCTTTTCTAATGTTCTGGATATGCTCTCTTATTCTCTTCCACATTGGTCGCTTCGTTCTGCCAATGTATTGGAGGGAGCAGGAGCACTGTAAAGCATATACCACCCCCTCAGTCCTGCAAGATATAAAATCCTTTATTTCAAATTCTTGTCCAGTATTTGTTGAAGAAAATTTCTGACATTTGTATCCATTTTGATTAGTATTTATGCAGGCATAACACCTTTTACAGGGATAGAATCCTTTACCCTGAAAAAAGGTTAAATCAGTTATTCTCTTGGGTGGGTTGGGTACATTTTTAGCTATGATGTCCCTTAGAGTTGGAGCTCGTCTATAAATGAATCTCGGTTTTTCTGGGAGTATATTTGCCAAAGTAGTGTCAGTTTTTAAAATAGACCAATGTCTTTTTATAATCCTTTCCATCCTCCTGTGTTGTATACTGAAGTCCATTATCAGAGGTATGTCATCTGTTTTGTCATTTACCTTGATTTTATCTTGGATCAGCGCTTCTCTTGAGGTTTGATTGACTTCTGTTATTTTTTCTTCTATAAAACATTTATTGTACCCTTTTTCTTCAAACCTCTTACCTATCCACTGAGCTTGTTTAAAATAGTCATTATTTTCTGAACAATTTCTCCGTAAGCGAATAAACTGGCCCTTCGGAATGTTGATTAACCATGGCTCATAGTGGCAACTCGTTACTGGTATATAGCTGTTCCTTTCCACCGGTTTGAAGAAAGTTTTTGTGCTGATGATATTGGCTGTTAGTTCTATTTCAAGATCAAGGAACTGGATTTTAGTCTCACTAATTTGATGTTCAAGTTTAATATTTTTTTGGTTCATATTCAAACGTTGGAAAAAGGATCTTAAACTCAGTTCATCACCCTTCCAAATAAAAATGCAATCGTCTATGAATCTTTTATATAGAACCAGTTCCTTTGGAGTATTTAAAAAGATGGCATCCTCCTCCCATTTTGCCATGAATATGTTGGCTACACTTGGGGCATATTTAGCTCCCATCCCAATACCCGTTAGTTGTCGAAAATAATTGTCATTATACCAGAAGTAGTTATGTTGAATACCAAAGGCCAGGCTTCTAAGAAGAAATCTTTTCTGTTTAGAAATGAGATGGCTGAATGAATCCATAGCCCATTTAGATGCTTCTATTGCATCGCTATGTTCAATTATTGTGTACAGTGAAGCAACATCAGCAGTTGCTAACAGATATCTTCCATTAGGGTCCAGGGTCAGAGATTTTAATATTTGTAATAAATGTTTGGTATCACGTAGATAAGCTTTAGTGTTAGGTACTAGGGGTTGCAAGAATTTGTCCACATATTCCCCTAGTCTTGCATCGATCGATTGAATCCCATTAATGATGGGTCTTCCTGGTGGTGCCTCAGCATTCTTATGGATCTTCGGGATGGTGTAAATGATTGGAACTCTACATGTATCCGGTACTAAATATCTAGATTCTTTTTTGGATAGAATAGTTTTGTTGATTCCTTTTTGAATCAAAGAGGACAGATCTCGTTTGTATTCTCTAGTAGGATTGCTACTGAGTTTCAGATATGTGTTATTATCGTTAAGTTGTCCCATCAGTTCCTGGTGGTAGTATTCCTTTGTTAGTACTACAATGGCGCCCCCTTTGTCGGCCGGTCTAATTATAATATCTTTATTTGCTTCCAATTGTTTTATACCTTGTTGTATATGCTGGGATTCCGAGATTCTACTGAACTTGAGTTGTTCCAGGTCTTTGATCACCATTTTTTTAAACACCTCAATATGTTCATTATTTGTAGAGGGTGGATTGAATAGTGACTTATTTCTTAAATCACTATGCTGTACTCCTCTGCCAAGTTCCACTCCTTTGTTCAATGTAGATGGTGGTCTGGATAATAAGTATTTCTTGATATTCAATTTCCTGGTGTATTTTTGTATGTCAATATACATCTGGAATTTGTCCAGATTCTTTTTTGGTGCATATTTAAGGCCTTTGTCCAGTGTGATTAATTCCGCTCGTGTGAGCTCTTTGCCGCTGAGGTTGTAGATGCCTTCCCCTAGTACTCTCTTTTTCTTTTGGGTTTGCCATCCTGCTCTGCATCCCCTTTTATGGTGTTTGGACTTCTTTCTCTGTTTGTATATTCCTGTAGGGGTGGGGGATCTTCGTTTCTGCGGAAATCTAAAAAAGATCTTGACTGTTCTTCCTCTATGTAATTTCTAAGAGGCTCGTATCTATTGGTGGTAGGCAATGGGCTCCTCCTATCAGGATATCTGTATTGGTCGTATTCTCTGGTCCCATTCCTATTACCATTGGACTGGTGGTCTCGAGATTCACCATTGCTCTGTTGATAGTCCCTATGATCTCTCCTATCCTGATCATACCGATAATCCCTTGGCTGATCCCTATGAGGTTGTTGGTAGGAGTTTCTGGGGTCATTTCTGGAATTATATTGATTTTCTCTTGGTTCAGTTCTAGTTGAATGTTGATAGTATCCTTGTTCCCCATACCTGGGGTACCTGCCATTTTCCACCTGATCATATTGCGATTCATTACCTGATTGGTGCGATCTTGATTGATTGTAGGGTGGATAGTGGGGTTTGTTTGGTCTTTTATTGGCATTATTTTTCCAGTAAGGTCTTCTTGGTGATTTATTTTTTGTTTTGTTCCTCCACCAAGGTTTTGGTGTTCTTGATCCATTGTCATGTGTGTTACTTTGTTCCCATTGTTTCTGTTGGTTATATCTTGGGGTTTCTGGTGTCCTGGATCTCCTTTCTGGAGTCCTGTAATATGTATTTCTCCTGGGGCTCACTATCCTCACCTCTCTATCTGGTGATGAGGCTATAGACCCAGTTTTACCTTGTTTGGCATTGATTTGCCAATTGAAAACCTGTTCTAACTGATAATCATTGGTATCTCTGAGGTATTTTCTCTTTTTCCTTTGTTTCAATTCAACATCTTTCTGTTCTAACACTTTATTCAGTTGTTGAGTTAGTGATGAAAAAGGTGCTGTCTCTTTAAAAGGGTCCAGTATGGTTTTGCATTCAGCAATTTGCTGGTTAATCATGTTTAATTTCCTTTGTTTCCTTTTTAAGGCAAAATGTACTAGATCCAGACCTTTATCGTTAAAAAATTTATACCACTCATTAGTTGCGTCTTGATCTGTCAAACCATCACAGATAGGTACATCCCATCTCAATCTTCTCGGGACAATTTTATCTTTAATGTATTGTTCATGAGCAGCTATGTCCCACCATAGGTTCACCTTTTTTTCCATTAGGTGGCCAAATTTCCTAAAATTGGTGTCTAAATCACCCTTATCGGTGCTAGGTGCAGTGGAAAAAACATTTTCCAAATTAATTGTGCGTTTTTCAATAAAATCAAAAATATCCATCACTGCAGCTATATGTGAAAAAACTGAAAAATAAGTGGAAAAAATATATATAAAACACAAAGCGCTGTGATGCTAAATAGCTGATAATTACACATAAAACCAAGTGAGGCTGCTATCAAAAGAGAGTGTTTTCAGAGTCACTTAAAAAGAATAAATAATGATATTTGAAGCGCTTCACAATGTGCATGAAAATGAATATATAAGAATAAATATAAATAGTCAAATAAATCCAGCGGTGAGTAAAAATTCCTATAAAATCCAGCAATCAAAATAGTGTAAAATTATTAAAAATTAGTGACACCAAATGTGTAAAAAATTCACATAAAAAATAAATATATAGGGATGTATTCAGAAGGTTCAATTATACAGGTGTAGAATCCTGATTGGTATAGAGCTTTTGATCACTAGCAAAGCTGTTTAAAAACACTTGCTTAATTAAGGTGCTCATTGATAGTACCAATGTGTTTTTTGCTTCTATTCACAACCAATGTGGGAATCATAAACAGGCAGATAAGAGAAAAAAACCAATCATTGTGCAATAGTTAGGATACCAAGGTACACAGGCAAACTTCAATCCACTCACGTGTGCCTTATAATGATAAGGCATATGCAGGTTTTACTATAGCAGTCAGCCGCCTTAGACAGGAGCAGATTCAGTGCAGTACACTGTGTGAAACTGCTGATCTGCACAGAGCTTCCTTGGCTCCTCCCACGCGTTACATCACAGTCACGTGACTTTTTCAAGGATAATACAAGCTCTGACGGACTCAGCTTTATAGCACAACAGCAGAGTGGTTGCCATGGTTACAGCATGAGTTTATCATCATTCTGCTTCCTGCATATACTTTAATCTTGTTAAAACCTACTTTTATTAGACATGTAATTCATATGAATATCGTTGGTTTATCAAAACCACGATTCCATGTGTAAAAAACGCAGTGTGTAAAAAGTAAAAAATATATATATTGATATCTCTAATCACGTTTACTTTTTCAACTCCCTCCAGTGGTCACAATTGGTATAACATCTCACAGAGGAAACAAATGGCAAAGCGTTGTCTCTAATGGTTTTGATAATTGACCAGTGCCCCATGATATCACAAAAATGGGGTATCCACATGCTCTGCTCATAAATGTATGGAAAACGAAGTAAACAAGATGACATGATATATATATATATATAAAATATACATGTATAAAATTAAAATAAGATATGATATAAGAAATAGGGAAATAATATTAAAATGTAAAATTAAAATCTAAAAATTCCATGATAGAATATTGCAAACATGGATGATGACCAGTATTTATATGCTAGAACTGAACCAAATATTGCCACTCAGAAAAAACTAGTATTAGACAAATAATGAGAATATTGGACCAAAAAATAAATGAAAAAATAAAAAATAAAATATAAAAAATATAAGATTAAAATATATACCATAAAAATATATATATAAATCTGAAAAATCGCTAAAAATCAGAAATAAAACAATTCAGGTCGAATTCAATGTTCAAACCATGGGGTTCTAATGTACCCATCTGGAATATCCATTTGGATTCATTCTTGCTGAGTTCCCTCACTTTATGGGAACCCCTCCAATGAGCCTTATACTTTTGAATAGCCCAGAATTGGAGACCCCTAGGGTCTCTGTTATGATACCTATCAAAATGTTTTGAAACACTGTGTTTTGGATAGCCTTTTCTAATGTTCTGGATATGCTCTCTTATTCTCTTCCACATTGGTCGCTTCGTTCTGCCAATGTATTGGAGGGAGCAGGAGCACTGTAAAGCATATACCACCCCCTCAGTCCTGCAAGATATAAAATCCTTTATTTCAAATTCTTGTCCAGTATTTGTTGAAGAAAATTTCTGACATTTGTATCCATTTTGATTAGTATTTATGCAGGCATAACACCTTTTACAGGGATAGAATCCTTTACCCTGAAAAAAGGTTAAATCAGTTATTCTCTTGGGTGGGTTGGGTACATTTTTAGCTATGATGTCCCTTAGAGTTGGAGCTCGTCTATAAATGAATCTCGGTTTTTCTGGGAGTATATTTGCCAAAGTAGTGTCAGTTTTTAAAATAGACCAATGTCTTTTTATAATCCTTTCCATCCTCCTGTGTTGTATACTGAAGTCCATTATCAGAGGTATGTCATCTGTTTTGTCATTTACCTTGATTTTATCTTGGATCAGCGCTTCTCTTGAGGTTTGATTGACTTCTGTTATTTTTTCTTCTATAAAACATTTATTGTACCCTTTTTCTTCAAACCTCTTACCTATCCACTGAGCTTGTTTAAAATAGTCATTATTTTCTGAACAATTTCTCCGTAAGCGAATAAACTGGCCCTTCGGAATGTTGATTAACCATGGCTCATAGTGGCAACTCGTTACTGGTATATAGCTGTTCCTTTCCACCGGTTTGAAGAAAGTTTTTGTGCTGATGATATTGGCTGTTAGTTCTATTTCAAGATCAAGGAACTGGATTTTAGTCTCACTAATTTGATGTTCAAGTTTAATATTTTTTTGGTTCATATTCAAACGTTGGAAAAAGGATCTTAAACTCAGTTCATCACCCTTCCAAATAAAAATACAATCGTCTATGAATCTTTTATATAGAACCAGTTCCTTTGGAGTATTTAAAAAGATGGCATCCTCCTCCCATTTTGCCATGAATATGTTGACTGTGATGTAACGCGTGGGAGGTGCCAAGGAAGCTCTGTGCAGATCAGCAGTTTCACACAGTGTACTGCACTGAATCTGCTCCTGTCTAAGGCGGCTGACTGCTATAGTAAAACCTGCATATGCCTTATCATTATAAGGCACACGTGAGTGGATTGAAGTTTGCCTGTGTACCTTGGTATCCTAACTATTGCACAATGATTGGTTTTTTTCTCTTATCTGCCTGTTTATGATTCCCACATTGGTTGTGAATAGAAGCAAAAAACACATTGGTACTATCAATGAGCACCTTAATTAAGCAAGTGTTTTTAAACAGCTTTGCTAGTGATCAAAAGCTCTATACCAATCAGGATTCTACACCTGTATAATTGAACCTTCTGAATACATCCCTATATATTTATTTTTTATGTGAATTTTTTACACATTTGGTGTCACTAATTTTTAATAATTTTACACTATTTTGATTGCTGGATTTTATAGGAATTTTTACTCACCGCTGGATTTATTTGACTATTTATATTTATTCTTATATATTCATTTTCATGCACATTGTGAAGCGCTTCAAATATCATTATTTATTCTTTTTAAGTGACTCTGAAAACACTCTCTTTTGATAGCAGCCTCACTTGGTTTTATGTGTAATTATCAGCTATTTAGCATCACAGCGCTTTGTGTTTTATATATATTTTTTCCACTTATTTTTCAGTTTTTTCACATATAGCTGCAGTGATGGATATTTTTGATTTTATTGAAAAACGCACAATTAATTTGGAAAATGTTTTTTCCACTGCACCTAGCACCGATAAGGGTGATTTAGACACCAATTTTAGGAAATTTGGCCACCTAATGGAAAAAAAGGTGAGCCTATGGTGGGACATAGCTGCTCATGAACAATACATTAAAGATAAAATTGTCCCGAGAAGATTGAGATGGGATGTACCTATCTGTGATGGTTTGACAGATCAAGACGCAACTAATGAGTGGTATAAATTTTTTAACGATAAAGGTCTGGATCTAGTACATTTTGCCTTAAAAAGGAAACAAAGGAAAATAAACATGATTAACCAGCAAATTGCTGAATGCAAAACCATACTGGACCCTTTTAAAGAGACAGCACCTTTTTCATCACTAACTCAACAACTGAATAAAGTGTTAGAACAGAAAGATGTTGAATTGAAACAAAGGAAAAAGAGAAAATACCTCAGAGATACCAATGATTATCAGTTAGAACAGGTTTTCAATTGGCAAATCAATGCCAAACAAGGTAAAACTGGGTCTATAGCCTCATCACCAGATAGAGAGGTGAGGATAGTGAGCCCCAGGAGAAATACATATTACAGGACTCCAGAAAGGAGATCCAGGACACCAGAAACCCCAAGATATAACCAACAGAAACAATGGGAACAAAGTAACACACATGACAATGGATCAAGAACACCAAAACCTTGGTGGAGGAACAAAACAAAAAATAAATCACCAAGAAGACCTTACTGGAAAAATAATGCCAATAAAAGACCAAACAAACCCCACTATCCACCCTACAATCAATCAAGATCGCACCAATCAGGTAATGAATCGCAATATGATCAGGTGGAAAATGGCAGGTACCCCAGGTATGGGGAACAAGGATACTATCAACATTCAACTAGAACTGAACCAAGAGAAAATCAATATAATTCCAGAAATGACCCCAGAAACTCCTACCAACAACCTCATAGGGATCAGCCAAGGGATTATCGGTATGATCAGGATAGGAGAGATCATAGGGACTATCAACAGAGCAATGGTGAATCTCGAGACCACCAGTCCAATGGTAATAGGAATGGGACCAGAGAATACGACCAATACAGATATCCTGATAGGAGGAGCCCATTGCCTACCACCAATAGATACGAGCCTCTTAGAAATTACATAGAGGAAGAACAGTCAAGATCTTTTTTAGATTTCCGCAGAAACGAAGATCCCCCACCCCTACAGGAATATACAAACAGAGAAAGAAGTCCAAACACCATAAAAGGGGATGCAGAGCAGGATGGCAAACCCAAAAGAAAAAGAGAGTACTAGGGGAAGGCATCTACAACCTCAGCGGCAAAGAGCTCACACGAGCGGAATTAATCACACTGGACAAAGGCCTTAAATATGCACCAAAAAAGAATCTGGACAAATTCCAGATGTATATTGACATACAAAAATACACCAGGAAATTGAATATCAAGAAATACTTATTATCCAGACCACCATCTACATTGAACAAAGGAGTGGAACTTGGCAGAGGAGTACAGCATAGTGATTTAAGAAATAAGTCACTATTCAATCCACCCTCTACAAATAATGAACATATTGAGGTGTTTAAAAAAATGGTGATCAAAGACCTGGAACAACTCAAGTTCAGTAGAATCTCGGAATCCCAGCATATACAACAAGGTATAAAACAATTGGAAGCAAATAAAGATATTATAATTAGACCGGCCGACAAAGGGGGCGCCATTGTAGTACTAACAAAGGAATACTACCACCAGGAACTGATGGGACAACTTAACGATAATAACACATATCTGAAACTCAGTAGCAATCCTACTAGAGAATACAAACGAGATCTGTCCTCTTTGATTCAAAAAGGAATCAACAAAACTATTCTATCCAAAAAAGAATCTAGATATTTAGTACCGGATACATGTAGAGTTCCAATCATTTACACCATCCCGAAGATCCATAAGAATGCTGAGGCACCACCAGGAAGACCCATCATTAATGGGATTCAATCGATCGATGCAAGACTAGGGGAATATGTGGACAAATTCTTGCAACCCCTAGTACCTAACACTAAAGCTTATCTACGTGATACCAAACATTTATTACAAATATTAAAATCTCTGACCCTGGACCCTAATGGAAGATATCTGTTAGCAACTGCTGATGTTGCTTCACTGTACACAATAATTGAACATAGCGATGCAATAGAAGCATCTAAATGGGCTATGGATTCATTCAGCCATCTCATTTCTAAACAGAAAAGATTTCTTCTTAGAAGCCTGGCCTTTGGTATTCAACATAACTACTTCTGGTATAATGACAATTATTTTCGACAACTAACGGGTATTGGGATGGGAGCTAAATATGCCCCAAGTGTAGCCAACATATTCATGGCAAAATGGGAGGAGGATGCCATCTTTTTAAATACTCCAAAGGAACTGGTTCTATATAAAAGATTCATAGACGATTGCATTTTTATTTGGAAGGGTGATGAACTGAGTTTAAGATCCTTTTTCCAACGTTTGAATATGAACCAAAAAAATATTAAACTTGAACATCAAATTAGTGAGACTAAAATCCAGTTCCTTGATCTTGAAATAGAACTAACAGCCAATATCATCAGCACAAAAACTTTCTTCAAACCGGTGGAAAGGAACAGCTATATACCAGTAACGAGTTGCCACTATGAGCCATGGTTAATCAACATTCCGAAGGGCCAGTTTATTCGCTTACGGAGAAATTGTTCAGAAAATAATGACTATTTTAAACAAGCTCAGTGGATAGGTAAGAGGTTTGAAGAAAAAGGGTACAATAAATGTTTTATAGAAGAAAAAATAACAGAAGTCAATCAAACCTCAAGAGAAGCGCTGATCCAAGATAAAATCAAGGTAAATGACAAAACAGATGACATACCTCTGATAATGGACTTCAGTATACAACACAGGAGGATGGAAAGGATTATAAAAAGACATTGGTCTATTTTAAAAACTGACACTACTTTGGCAAATATACTCCCAGAAAAACCGAGATTCATTTATAGACGAGCTCCAACTCTAAGGGACATCATAGCTAAAAATGTACCCAACCCACCCAAGAGAATAACTGATTTAACCTTTTTTCAGGGTAAAGGATTCTATCCCTGTAAAAGGTGTTATGCCTGCATAAATACTAATCAAAATGGATACAAATGTCAGAAATTTTCTTCAACAAATACTGGACAAGAATTTGAAATAAAGGATTTTATATCTTGCAGGACTGAGGGGGTGGTATATGCTTTACAGTGCTCCTGCTCCCTCCAATACATTGGCAGAACGAAGCGACCAATGTGGAAGAGAATAAGAGAGCATATCCAGAACATTAGAAAAGGCTATCCAAAACACAGTGTTTCAAAACATTTTGATAGGTATCATAACAGAGACCCTAGGGGTCTCCAATTCTGGGCTATTCAAAAGTATAAGGCTCATTGGAGGGGTTCCCATAAAGTGAGGGAACTCAGCAAGAATGAATCCAAATGGATATTCCAGATGGGTACATTAGAACCCCATGGTTTGAACATTGAATTCGACCTGAATTGTTTTATTTCTGATTTTTAGCGATTTTTCAGATTTATATATATATTTTTATGGTATATATTTTAATCTTATATTTTTTATATTTTATTTTTTATTTTTTCATTTATTTTTTGGTCCAATATTCTCATTATTTGTCTAATACTAGTTTTTTCTGAGTGGCAATATTTGGTTCAGTTCTAGCATATAAATACTGGTCATCATCCATGTTTGCAATATTCTATCATGGAATTTTTAGATTTTAATTTTACATTTTAATATTATTTCCCTATTTCTTATATCATATCTTATTTTAATTTTATATATGTATATTTTATATATATATATATATCATGTCATCTTGTTTACTTCGTTTTCCATACATTTATGAGCAGAGCATGTGGATACCCCATTTTTGTGATATCATGGGGCACTGGTCAATTATCAAAACCATTAGAGACAACGCTTTGCCATTTGTTTCCTCTGTGAGATGTTATACCAATTGTGACCACTGGAGGGAGTTGAAAAAGTAAACGTGATTAGAGATATCAATATATATATTTTTTACTTTTTACACACTGCGTTTTTTACACATGGAATCGTGGTTTTGATAAACCAACGATATTCATATGAATTACATGTCTAATAAAAGTAGGTTTTAACAAGATTAAAGTATATGCAGGAAGCAGAATGATGATAAACTCATGCTGTAACCATGGCAACCACTCTGCTGTTGTGCTATAAAGCTGAGTCCGTCAGAGCTTGTATTATCCTTGAAAAAGTCACGTGACTGTGATGTAACGCGTGGGAGGAGCCAAGGAAGCTCTGTGCAGATCAGCAGTTTCACACAGTGTACTGCACTGAATCTGCTCCTGTCTAAGGCGGCTGACTGCTATAGTAAAACCTGCATATGCCTTATCATTATAAGGCACACGTGAGTGGATTGAAGTTTGCCTGTGTACCTTGGTATCCTAACTATTGCACAATGATTGGTTTTTTTCTCTTATCTGCCTGTTTATGATTCCCACATTGGTTGTGAATAGAAGCAAAAAACACATTGGTACTATCAATGAGCACCTTAATTAAGCAAGTGTTTTTAAACAGCTTTGCTAGTGATCAAAAGCTCTATACCAATCAGGATTCTACACCTGTATAATTGAACCTTCTGAATACATCCCTATATATTTATTTTTTATGTGAATTTTTTACACATTTGGTGTCACTAATTTTTAATAATTTTACGCTATTTTGATTGCTGGATTTTATAGGAATTTTTACTCACCGCTGGATTTATTTGACTATTTATATTTATTCTTATATATTCATTTTCATGCACATTGTGAAGCGCTTCAAATATCATTATTTAATATGTGAAATTACACCCCAAAATACATTCTGTTGCATCTCCTGAGTACAGGGAAACCACATGTGTGAGACTTTTTGGGAGCCTAGCCGCGTACGGGACCCCGAAAACCAAGCACCGCCTTCAGGCTTTCTAAGGGCGTACATTTTTTATTTCACTCTTCACTGCCTATCACAGTTTCGGAGGCCATGGAATGCCCAGGTGGCACAAACCCCCCCAAATGACCCTATTTTGGAAAGTAGACACCCCAAGCTATTTGCTGAGAGGTATAGTGAGTATTTTGCAGACCTCACTTTTTGTCACAAAGTTTTGAAAATTGAAAAAAGAAAAAAAAAATTTTCTTGTCTTTATTCATTTTCAAAAACAAATGAGAGCTGCAAAATACTCACCATGCCTCTCAGCAAATAGCTTAGGGGTCTACTTTCCAAAATGGGGTCATTTGGGGGGGTTGTGCTATCTTGGCATTTTATGGCCTTCGAAACTGTGATAGGTAGTGAGGAGTGAATCAAAAATATACGCCCTTAGAAATCCTGAAGGCGGTGATTGGTTTTCAGGGCCCCGTATGCAGCTAGGCTCCCAAAAAGTACCACTCATGTGGTATCACCATACTCAGGAGAAGCAGCAGAATGTATTTTGGGGTGTAATTACACATATGCCCATGGCATGTTTGAGCAATATATCATTTAGTGACAACTTTGTGCAAAGAAAAAAAAATTGTCACTTTCCCGCAACTTGTGTCAAAATATAAAATATTCCATGGACTCAACACCTCTCAGCAAATAGCTTGGGGTGTCTACTTTCCAAAATGGGGTCATTTGGGGGGGGTTTGTGCCATCTTGGCATTTTTTTGGCCTTCAAAACTGTGAAAGGTAGTGTGGAGTGAAATAAAAAATTTACGCCCTTAGAAATCCTGAAGGTGGTGCTTGGTTTCGGGGCCCCATACGCGGCTAGGCTCCCAAAAAGTCCCACACATGTGGTATCTCCATACTCAGGAGAAGCATCAGAATGTATTTTGGGTGTAATTCCACATATGCCCATGGCATGTTTGAGCAATATATCATTTAGTGACAACTTTGTGCAAAAAAAAAAAAAGTTTGTAATTTTCCCGCAACTTGTGTCAAAATATAAAATATTCCATGGACTCAACATGCCTCTCAGCAAATAGTTTGGGGTGTCTACTTTTCAAAATGGGGTCATTTGGGGGGGGGGAGTTGTGCCATATTGGCATTTTATGGCCTTCAAAACTGTGATAGGATGTGAGGAGTGAAATAAAAAATTTACGCCCTTAGAAATCCTGAAGGCGGTGATTGGTTTTCGGGGCCCCGTACACGGCTAGGCTCCCAAAAAGTCCCACACATGTGGTATCCTCATACTCAGGAGAAGCAGCTAAATGTATTTTGGGGTGCAATTCCACATATGCCCATGGCCTGTGTGAGCAATATATCATTTAGTGACAACTTTCTGTAATTTTTTTTTTTTTGTCATTATTCAATCACTTGGGACAAAAAAAATGAATATTCAATGGGCTCAACATGCCTCTCAGCAATTTCCTTGGGGTGTCTACTTTCCAAAATGGGGTCATTTGGGGGGGTTTGTACTGCCCTGCCATTTTAGCACCTCAAGAAATGACATAGGCAGTCATAAACTAATAGTTGTGTAAATTCCAGAAAATGTACCCTAGTTTGTAGACGCTATAACTTTTGCGCAAACCAATAAATATACACTTATTGACATTTTTTTACAGACATGTGGCTGAATACATTTTGGCCTAAATGTATGACTAAAATTGAGTTTATTGGATTTTTTTATAACAAAAAGTTGAAAATATCATTTTTCGGTTTATAGCGCAAAAAATAAAAACCACAGAGATGATCAAATACCATCAAAAGAAATCTCTATTTGTGGGAAGAAAAGGACACAAATTTCATTTGAGTACAGCATTGCATGACCGCGCAATTAGCAGTTAAAATGACGCAGTGCCAAATTGTAAAAAGTGCTCTGGTCAGGAAGGGGTTAAATCTTTCCGGGGCTGAAGTGGTTAACGATGTCTTCCGATATTTGTTGCAGTTATGTGTGGTGGTTTATCTCGATGATATCCTCATATTTTCCAAGTCCCTGGAGAGCCACCACACAGATGTCTGTCGTGTGCTTCAGAAACTAAGAGAGAACAATCTCTATTGTAAATTGGAGAAGTACGAGTTCCATCGTGAACAATTCCTGGGCTATGTCATTTCCACTGCTGGTTTTTCAATGGACACAGAGAAACTTTCTGCAGTCCTACAGTGGCCCCGACCCGTGGCTTTACGTCCTCTGCAGTGTTTCCTGGGCTTTGCCAACTATTATCAGAAATTTATTCGTAACTTCTCATCTCTGGTCAAGCCCCTGACTGATATGACCAGAATGGACGGTAACCCACAGAGTTGGTCTCCAGAGTCCACTAAGGCCTTTGAGAGTCTCAAGGCTGCCTTTGTTTTTGCTCCTGTGTTGGCACATCCTGATCCTACGTTACCTTTTATCCTTGAGGTTGATGCTTCTGAGATTGGAGTTGGAGCCCTTCTGTCTCAACGTCCTACCTCTGAGAGTGCTTTGCATCCTTGTGGCTACTTTTCCAAGAAATTGTCACCTGCAGAGTGCAATTACGAGATTGGTGACAGAGAGCTGTTAATGATCATTTTAGCCCTGAAAGAATGGAGACATCTCCTCGAAGGCACCACTGTGGCGGTTCTCATTCTTACTGACCATAAGAATCTCACATACTTGTCTGAGGCTAAATGCCTCTCTCCCAGAAGGGTGCAATGGGCTCTTTTCTTGTCAAGTTTCAATTACATTGTCTCATTCTTACCCGGTACTAAGAATGTAAGGACTGACGCCTTTTCACAACAATTTTCCCCCACTTCCAATTTGGAGTCGGTTCTCTTTCCTGTGATTCCTCCTGATCGCATTCTGGCTACGGTTCGCACCAGTCTCACTTCTCCTTTGGGTGACAAAATTCTTGCTGCTCAGGTCCATGCTCCTCCTGAGAAACCTTGTGACCGCTGCTTTGTCCCAGAGAGTCTACGTACTGCTGTGCTCCAGACTTGCCATTCTCCCAAGGCTACTGGCCACCCTGGGAAGAATCAACTCTTTTGGGCCATTTCCCAACAATTCTGGTGGCCTAGTCTATGTGCTGATGTAACCGCCTTCGTAGCTGCCTGTTTCGTGTGTGCTCAGAGTAAGACTCCACAAGGTCTTCCAGTGGGCCTCCTACAACCCATACCCAATGGACAGAGGCCCTGGACCCACCTGTCTATGGATTTCATTGTGGAGTTACCCAACTCTCAGGGTAACAGAGTTATCCTTATGGTGGTTGACCAGTGCTCAAAAATGGCTCGTATTCCACTTAAGAAGTTGCCCACTTCTAAGGAACTGGCTTCCATTTTTGCTCGGGAGATCTTTTGCTTACATGGGCTACCCAAGGTGATTGTCTCAGACAGGGGTAGTCAGTTTGTGTCCCAGTTCTGACAAGCCTTTTGTGCACAGTTGGGAATTCAGCTTGCTATTTCCTCTGCATATCACCCGCAGTATAATGGGACCTCAGAACGAGCCAATCAGTCCTTGGAGCAATTCCTACATTGCTATATTTCTGACCATCATAACAACTGGTCAGACCTATTACCGTGGGCAGAGTTTGCTCACAATAGTGCCTTGAATTCTGCTTTAGAGGAGCATCTCCGTGGTCTTCATTCCACTTGGGCACAAGTTCATGAGGCTTTGCGACATGCTAATAATAGGTACAGACTCCATGCTGACCGCAGACACCTGCCTGAGCCTTCCTACCAGGTTGAGGACAGGGTCTGGCTGTCATCTCGTAACCTCTGGCTTCATGTTCCCTCACCGAAGTTTGCACCTCGGTTTATTGGGCCTTTCTGTATTCTTTGCAGGATTAACCCAGAGGCTTATGCATTAGACCTTCCTTCTAAGGTATTTCAAATGTATTTCATGTCTCCTTATTAAAACCTTTGGTTTGCAACCGCTTTACCACCTCGGTGCTACGTCCTCACCTTGTACAGGTTGAGAACCATGAGGAGTATGAAGTACAGTCCATTGTTTACTCCCATAGGTTCCGTGGCCGAATACAGTACCTGGTGCATTGGAAGGGGTATGGTCCGGAGGAACACTCTTGGGTCTCATCCTTCAATGTACATGCCTCTGTTCTCTGTGATTTCCATAGATGTTTTCCCCTCAAGCCTGGTGGCCTCCGGTCATTGAGGGGGTACTGTCAGGGCTGGGCTCAGCCCTTCCTTCTCTGAGCTGGCCGCTCAGCTGTCTGCTAATTGCCAGCTCCTATCTCTCCACAGGTACCCAGCTGTTGATGATATCCTGCTCACCAGTCCTGCCTACTTAAGCCGTCCAGCCCAGAGGCTCTCTGCCTTCGCCTTAGTCAACATCACTGAGATGCTCTCCTGCATTCCTGTTAAAAGACTTGCTTGGCTTACATACCTTCTGGCTCCAGATCCTGCTTGCTGTTTTACTACTCTCATCTCCAGCTCCCTGACGTTTGGCTTGTCTGACTATCCGTTCCAGGTCCTGAACTCTGGCTATGTTTTGGCTATGTTTGTTCTATTTACTTTTATTATTAAAGAAGTGTGATTTAACTGTACTTCTGTCTTGGTCTGATTTCATGGTTTCTGACACACACAAAATATTGACAATTTTGGCCCAATTTGGACATTTTCACTTAGGTGTGTACTCACTTTTGTGTAGCACTTTTTGTTATATATATTTATTGTGGCATGGGGGATTGTTCAGCTCAGTGGTAGATGAGTTTTCATATAGTGAGCCCACATCAGACAGGCGTTTATAGTTAAGGACTTGGTAGCCCACGTTTATTAAATGATAAAAATGAAACAAAAGTCCACTCAGGAATCCCACGCAGGGGTTTAAACGTCATTCAGACATAACTGAAAATACAGGCCCACCTGGCTACTCTTCAACAGCACTGCTGCTACATGTACTGATCCCTCAAACCACCAGCTCTTCCATGCCCACAGTCTTGGATGCACACAGATTGCTGCTTCTTAAACGCACACAGGCTTCAAGCCCCTCAATGCACACAGCTTCTGTCTTCACACAGAGACACTTACTAGGAGCCACTGCTCCAACTCCACCTTCCTTCTCCCTTCTGCTCTCACCAGCCCCTCGTTATATGGGCTGTGTGCAGCTGGGCACACACCCTGCTTACTATCCTTAAGACCCAGACACACAGTTGGAGATCCCTCCCACCCATGACTCTCAGGGATCTCCAAACTACAGAATCCTATCTGGAACTAGCAGAGCAGTTTTCTCCATTTAAACTCTACACTCTGTAGTCTTGCAGCCTGCAGATATGCAAACTCTGTGTCTCTTTCTTTTACCTCCAATTTCATAGGGACAGAGCCTCACTCTGCCACATATCCCCCCCCTTTGTTTCGATCCGGAGGGAGGAACACCAGCAACCATCATCATGGTTGGGACACCTCTGTGCTGGCTGTCAGCCACGTAGGCCCAACCCTTTTTCCGGGTGCGCTTCCAGGAACATCCCACCCTGGATCTTAACAGGGTCCTATATTTTCCTATACTCAGCCTTCCTCTTCTTTTGGGGTCTCTGGGCTTATTCACATTTCTTGGGGGAACTCTGCCTTCCTTGAGCCCTCCTTTCAACTTACAAATACCCGTTTTACCCTTCACCATCGGTATTTCAGGTTCAAAACAGTTTCTCTTGTTACCCATGGCAACCAAATCATTATTTTCATAACGAACCCTTAACAGATCACAGCTTTCAATATCATCAGTGCTTTCTAACTCAGTGTTTGTTATAACCAGACCTGAGGAGGGACTACATCCCATGGGACCATAGCACAGCTCCACCTCACCTGTTGTCCAACATCCATGGGTACCTGTTCTAACAAACTACCCTGGCCCAAGCATAAACCATTTTTTCCAGGTGTACACATTACATTGTTACGGCAACCAATATTAGCACTTTCTCCCACAGTGTCTCCAGGCACCTTAACTTGTACCTCTGGGCCAGTCTCATGATGCCTAGCGGGTGAGGCAGTATCTGCGCCCTTTACTGACCACTGCTCAGCCGCACCTCGGACCACACCAGCAGAGATGTTTCTAGTCACCGCATCAGGTGAAGAGACATATCTCAAATAGTTCTCCTGTGCACCTTCCATACCAATCGATAACTGGAAGTACGCTCACAGGGAATCTGGAGATCCTGTGCCAAATGGTTAGAGACACCCAAGTGTACAGTAAGTGCGTTTTTACCAACTCTAGCATTTCCAGTAAGGTTTCTGTCATCTCTAAACATCCCATGTCTAAACACCAGACCTTTCTAGGGTCTTTTCCCCTGTCCAAGACATGGAGAGGCTCATCCACTGCAGGTTGAGAGGGAGAGACATTTGAAGAGACCTCCACCTCCTTGGAGGTACCCATCATCACAGCCTGTTACTCCCCTGGAGCGCTGTCAGACACATGTCTCACACTTATCCCTTCTGCACCAGTGTCAGTGAGCCACTGCAGGTCAGTATAAGTCAAACTATCACTTTGACACTCAACATTATTTAGCAGCGGGGCTGTGGACAACACATCTGCGATGCCCGTGCCCTGAACTGTTTCTTCAGACTGGAGGGCAGCAACCTTTGCAGGGACCAAGGCACCCTCAACCAATGGCCGCTCTGCGGCCCCCCTGTCTGACATAGCAATTGTGTCCACAACCTTGTTACTTAAGCTAGCCTTACCCAGCATGGCTAGCAATTGTTTGGCCCAGCTGTCCCGGTCCATTGCGGTTCCCTCATGGGTGCTCCACAGCTTTGCAGCACCTGCTGTAGAAGGCTGCACAGGAAACTGGGATTCATTAGCCACAACTACACATTCATCACTTCTATACATATTTTGTGACACCACACTTTTACCAATGTTGCACTGGGGCGATGCTTCATGACCTAAAGCCAGGTGCAGTACACCATTTTGACCACCTTTCTCTGGTGGCGCTACAGACACATCCAGCTTTGCACACTCAGCTTTTGCAGGCTGGATTAACCCCTTGCCCACCAGGTTACACTTAGGGTTGTGGGGTTGCGCCCACACACTCTCACTGTGTGACTCAGTCATGACATTACAGGAAACACATTTTTCAACGTCATCATCACCATTAACATAACATTGGCCCACACTATTGTCGGCATGACCATCAATATTCTCATTACATGGAGACATAGCTACTGCTTTTGTGGGTTGTCTATGAGCCACCACAACCTCTGAGTGACTCCTCACAGTGCCCACTCTCTATAAAGGGGTACTCTTACCTTCATGGGCAGCTCCATAACTGACCTGGGAAACTCTCGGCTCCGTCACTGCGGGCTTCTTGGAAATTTGCCTGGGCAACTCTGCAGCACCTGTCACTTGGCAACATGGCACAAGGACAGTTTGGTCACCCCTAGTTTAATTTCTCCAGCACTCTGCTGGATTATAGCAGGCACATGCATAGTCTCCATGTCCTTTCCTTTCTTTAGCCCTGCGGCTAGTTGGGCTTTACGCTGTGCCTCCCCAATGTTCTGGGTAGCACACTGCAGCAAGTCTATGTCCATTGGTACTACAGATCTCCCCACTGGACATACTCCCACTTCACTGGGTTCAGTACCATAAACTGAAACAGTCTTAACAGTTCCTGCAGCTGGTGTAATAGCCTTCACTTGAGTGCATTGTCTCATAGGTGTGGTGTCTCCAAAGGCTGACTCCCCCATGTGGCCATGGAGCACCACTGCAGCCTTTCTGGACCCCTGACGCCCCCTGTAGGTAACACAAGATCCCTGTTGCTAGGGGTAACAGCAGACTTGCACTCCAAATCTGGTTGGCTATACCTCATGCAGGATTCAGGCTGATGTGCTCTCCTTTCTGGGCTAACCACTTTCCCCAAGCGACCATGACAGAAAACCTTGCGTTTCTCTGGATTTCCAAAACCTAGGTCTTCCGGTGACACTTCTTCCATCCTGGAGCATTGCTGGCAGCCCATGATACGATGGAACTCTCCTCTAAGAAGGATTTCCTCTTTAAACTTGTGGTAGTCATCCTGGTCCCCATCCATCAAATGGTAAATCGACCAAAACTCTATCCGTAATAAGGTTTGCAGCAATTTTAGCCACCAGTCCCTAGGCCATTTTTTCTTTACAGCAACTTTTTCAAATCTTACCAGGAAGTCCCCAACCTCCTCTGTAGGCAACATGGGTTGCATATAGTCAGAGGCCAAGATCTCAGCCCCTTGCACTGTGCCCCACTCTTTGCGGTTCTGCTTGAACCATTCGTTCACTGCCTCACACATCACTAGGCCTTCTGGAGTGGCCCTCCTAGGTGGAGACATCGTCTCAGGCCATGCTGAGCTCACTTCTTGGCATCTCCTCCATGACTGGCTCTCACTTGTTCCCATGAGATACCACTTCTGAGGACACCGCTGGTCACAATCAGTAGGTGGGTTCCAGAATTCATCAACCTCCTGCTTGGTTATTCCACAAACATTCCTGTGACAAGGGGCACTGGGCAATAGCATGTCCCCACTCACTACAACGCATGCAGTGCAGAGGCCTCCTTGTATAATGCTGTGGCATCTTTGGGCTCAGGCTCCCAGGGACAACGTCCTCTTTCACTTCCCCTTTAACTGGGAGTGACATGATCAATTTACCCCAGGTTAGAGCGATGTCACACTCAGACAAATTCTTTGGTGTGGCTGGGGCATGTGGTGAGATACCCTCTAGCCACAATAGCCGTTCCCTGGCTTTAGCAAGGATTGTTTCCTTTTTCTGCTTTGACCGCCCCATCCTTGCGGTCTTGCACATAGCAACTTGGAACAGTTCTCAGCATAGGATAAAAAAAGTTTGATTCTTCTTTCACAGGTATGCAACACAGTCCATCAAATAAACTTCTGCACTATGTTGTTCGCCTGGCTGCCACACACAGCTAACAGTAGTTCCTGATGCGACTCACCATGGAGCAAGGACCCGGATTCCACCATCTACATGCCCACATTCTCCACCACTTGTGGCATGGGGGATTGTTCAGCTCAGTGGTAGATGCATTTTCATGTAGTGAGTCCACATCAGACAGGCGTTTATAGTTATGGGCCTGGTAGCCCACGTTTATTGAATGATAAAAATGAAACAAAAGTCCACTCAGGAATCCCACGCAGGGGTTTAAACGTCATTCTGACACAACTGAAAATACAGGCCCACCTGGCTACTCTTTAACACCACTGCTGCTACTGGTCCCTCAAACCACCAGCTCTTCCAGGCCCACAGTCTTGGATGCACACAGCTTCAGAGACACTCACTAGGAGCCACTGCTCCAACTTCACCTTCCTTCCCCTTTCTGCTCTCACCAGCCCCTCGTTATATGGGCTGTGTGCAGCTGGGCACACACCCTGCTTGCTATCCTCAAGACCGGGACACAGGGTTGGAGATCCCGTCCCACCCATGACTCTCAGGGATCTCCAAACTACAGAATCCAATCCGGAACTAGCAAAACCTGGAGAAAACTGACAGAGCCGCTTTTTCCATTTAAACTTTACACTCTGTAGTCTTGCAGTCCGCAAATGTGCAAACTCTGTGTCTCTTTTACCTCCAAATTTATAGGGACAGAGCCCTGCTTTGCCACTATATATATACAGTGGGAACGGAAAGTATTCAGACCCCCTTACATTTTTCACTCTTTGTTATATTGCAGCCATTTGCTAAAATCATTTAAGTTCATGTTTTTCCTCATTAATGTACACACAGCACCCCATACTGACAGAAAAACACAGAATTGTTGACATTTTTGCAGATTTATTAAAAAAGAAAAACTGAAATATCACATGGTCCTAAGTATTCAGACCCTTTGCTCAGTGCTGTCACACCGGGAGATTGCTGCTCTGTGTCATCAGGCGGCCCTCCTAACAATCCCTACTGCACATACAGGCACAAATAGGCAGCACTTATGGGCACTGAGTTGGCACTTATGGGCACTGAGCCGACACTTATGGGCACTGAGGTGGAACTTATGGGTACTGCATCGGCACTTATTGGCACTGATAAACTACACTGATGGGCACTAATAAACTACACTGATGGGCATTGAGGTGGCACTTATGGGCACTGATAAACTACACTGACGGGCACTGACAAACTACACTGATGGGCACTGGTAAACTGCACTGAGGTGGCACTTATGGGCACTGATAAACTACACTGATGGGCACTGTGGTGGCCCTTATGGGCACTGATAAGAGAGCAATGATGGGCACTAATAAACTGCATTGATGGGCCGTGAGGCAGCACTTATAAGACAGCACTGATGGGCACTGAGGTGGCACTGATGAGGCTGCACTGAGGCGGCACTGATTAGGCAGAACCTATGGGCACTGAGGCAGCACTGGTGTGACTGCACTGATGGGCACTGATAAGCTGCACTGGTGTGACCGCACTAATGGACACTGATAAGCTTTACTGGTGTGACCGCATTGATGGGTACTGATAAGCTGCACTGGTGTGACCGTATTGATGAACACTGCTAAGCTGCACTGGTGTGACCACACTGATGGGCACAGATAAGCTGCACTGGTGTGACCGCACTGATGGGCACATATAAGCTGCACTGGTGGGCACTGGTGTGACCGCACATAAGCTGCACTGGTTGGCACTGGTTTGACTGCCCTGATGGGCATAAATAAGCTGCACTGGTGTGACCGAACTGATGGACACTGATAAGCTGCACTGCTGGGCCCAGATAAGCTGCACTGGTGTGACCACACTGATAGGCACAGATAAGCTGCACTGGTGGGCACTGGTGTGACCGCACTGATGGGCACAGATAAACTGCACTGGTGTGGCCAAACTGATGGGCACAGATAATAGCCACAGGTGTGACCGCACTGATGGGTACTGATAAGCTGCACTGGTGGGCACTGGTGTGACCGCACTGATGTGCACAGATAAGCTGCACTGGTGTGACCACACTGATTGGCACAGATAAGCTGCACTGGTGGGCCCAGATAAGCTTCACTGGTGTGACCACACTGATGGGCACAGATAAGCTGCACTAGTGGACCCAAATAAGCTGAACTGGTGTGACCACACTGATGGGCACAGATAAGCTGTACTGGTGGGCACTGGTGTGACCGCACTGATGGGCACAGATAAACTGCACTGGTGTGGCCAAACTGATGGGCACAGATAATAGTCACTGGTGTGACCGCACTGATGGGTACTGATAAGCTGCACTGGTGGGCACTGGTGTGACCACACATAAGCAGCACTGGTTGGCACTGGTTTGACTGCCCTGATGGGCACAAATAGGCTGCACTGGTGTGACCGAACTGATGGACACTGTTAAGCTGCACTGCTGGGCCCAGATAAGCTGCACTGGTGGGCACTGGTGTGACTGCACTGATGGGCACAGATAAACTGCACTGGTGTGGCCAAACTGATGGGCACAGATAATAGCCACTGGTGTGACCGCACTGATGGGTACTGATAAGCTGCACTGGTGGGCACTGGTGTTACCGCACTGATGTGCACAGATAAGCTGCACTGGTGTGACCGCACTGATTGGCACAGATAAGCTGCACTGGTGGGCCCAGATAAGCTGCACTGGTGTGACCACACTGATGGGCACAGATAAGCTGCACTAGTGGACCCAAATAAGCTGAACTGGTGTGACCACACTGATGGGCACAGATAAGCTGTACTGGTGGGCACTGGTGTAATCGCACTGATGAGCACAGATAAGTTGCACTGGTGTGACCGCACTGATGGGCACAGTGATACTGCACTGGTGTGACTGCACTGATGGACACTGATAAGCTGCACTGGTGGGCCCAGATAAGCTCCACTGGTGTGACCACACTGATGGGCACAGATAAACTGCACTGGTGGATACTGGTGTGACCGCACTGATGGGTACAGATAATCTGCACTGGTGTGACCACACTGATGGGCACAGATAAGCTGCACTGGTATGACCGCACTGATGGGCACATATAAGCTGCACTGGTGTGACTGCAGTGATGGGCACAGATAAGCTGCACTGGTGTAACCACACTGATAGGCACAGATAAGCTGCACTGGTGTGACTGCACTGATTTGCACAGATAAGCTGTACTGGTGTGACCACACTGATGGGCACTGATAAGCTGCACTGGTGGGCTCTGGTGTGACTGCACAAAGGGGCGCATATAAGCTGCACTGGTGTGACCGCACTGATGGGCACAGATAGGCTGCACTGGTGTGACCACACTGAGGGGCACTGATAAGCTGCACTGGTGCGCACTGGTGAGACTGCACTGATAAGCTGCACTGGTGGGCAATGGTGTGACCAAACTGATGGGCACTGCTAAGCTTCACTGGTGGGCACAGGTGTGACCACACTAATGGGCACTAATAAGCTGCACTGGTGAGACTGCACTGAAAAGCTGCACTGGTGGGCACTGGTGTGACCACACTGATGAGCACTGGTAAGCTGCACTGGTGGGCATTGGTGAGACCACACTGATAAGCTGCACTGGTTGATACTAGTGAGACAGCACTGATAAGCTGCACTGGTGGACATTAGTGAGACCGCACTGATAAGCTGCACTGGTGGGCACTGGTGAGACCGCACTGATAAGCTGCACTGGTGGGCAATGGGGTCCACACTGGTGGGCACTAATAAGCTGCACTGGTGAGACCGCACTGAAAAGCTGCACTGGTGGCCACTGGTGTGACCACACTGATAAGCTGCACTGGTGGACACTAAGGAGATTGCACTGATAAGCTGCACTGGTTGGCACTGGTAAGAACGGACTGATGGGCATAGATGTGACCGCACTGGTGGGCCTAGATAAAACCACACTTGTGGGCACAGATAAGATTGCACTGGTGGGCACAGATGAGACTGCACTGATGGGCATAGATGAGGCCGCACTGGTCAGCATAGATAAGACCACATTTATGGACACAGATGATACCGCACTTATGGGCACAGATGAGACCGCACTTATGGGCACAGATGAGACCGCACTTATGGGTACAGATGAGTTTATTTCTCATGCTGACATTTACTTGTGCCACATGCTGATGTAAAGCATCATGGTCCGGCTCTTTCTGTGGTGCTGCTAGGGGTGTGCTCACATACACTATACAAGCACTGATTGTTGTTAGAAAGATCTCAAAGCTGCATGAGGAGGAATATTTCTAATACTGAATTACGGCAGAGTACAGTGTGTATAATATAAAGTTATGGGATGTGTCTACAGTTCAGTAATGATTACATAAAGCAAGTAAGGACAATATGTTTATCTCCTGTTTCGGCTGGAGGGAGAGAGCACAGACTGTGTGTTACTGAGTAGTGGGGCTGGCTGCAGAATGAGTGGCGTGATTTATGTTGAAGTGGGCTTGTTCACATTTACATGCACAGGTCTGGTTTACCCTCCCACATTCACGCCTATCCCATGGATTCATGGGAAATGTAGTTTTATTATGGTTTAGAGAGAGGGGAGGATATGATGTAATCACTGTTCTAACAGATCCTCCCTGGCAGAATATATGATGCATTTTTTGAATTACAGAGCTGACTTCCTAAAAATTCAATCAGACTTTTATCTTCAATCGTCAGGAATTTCACAAATATAATAACTGTTTAGTGTTTTGTGTAGGGGGTGTACTAATTGGGGATTTTTTGAAAATCCCTGAGTTCTGCTTTAAAGAAGGCTAAACATATCTTGATGAAGAACAGACCTTCAATGAAAGTGGTAACAAATGCAGTTGTCCTCAGAACCCCAAAAAGTTAATTTAACTTAAGTTATTTCCTTCTCAATGGCAAGGGGGTGTAAACTTCACACTATATCTATATGTAGATGCTTTTTGATCTTTTAATTCAGATCTACAAAACGTAAGATCACTCATCACAACTGATGCACAATGCACAACATAACTGCTATTTTTTTCTGGAATTAGCATCCCTCCCTGCTCTTATTGAGGAAGAGAAACAATTTATTTATACACCTAACAAATCAGGGAAACTACTAAGTGTCAGGGCTTTTTTCAGCGAGAACACAGGGTTTTGGCACCTCCAGCACTAGAATATATATAATTGTGCTGGGGTGTGCTGGAAGGTCATTTGATGCTGGCTGCTGGGGAATCTATTGTTCCTGGAGGAGATCTATTTTTACATGGCTGTCTATTGTTGCTGGGAAGGTCTATTATTGTTGCTGGTGGGGGATCTATTGTTGCTGGGGGGAGTGTATGTTGCTGGGGGGTCAAATGTTGCTGGAAAAGATATACTAATGATGGAGGGATCTATTGTTGCTGGCTGCTTGGGGATCTATTGCTGGAGGGCATCTATTTTTGCATGGTGGTCTATTGTTGCTGGGGAGGCCTATTGTTGCTGGTAGGGATCTACAGTATTGTTGCTGGGAATTATTTTGCTGGGGGGTCAATTGTTGCTGGAAGAGATCTACTGTTGAGGGAGGAGTTGTTGCGGGTTGCTGGGGGATCTATAGTTTCTCAGGTGGCATATATTTTTGCGTGACATTCAAATGTTGCTGGAGAGGCCTATTGTTGCTGCTGGGGGACTATTGTTGCTAGAAGGCATTGATTTTTGCCTGACAGTCTATTGTTGCTGGTGGGGGATCTATTGTTGCTGGGGGTTGTGTTGCTGGGGGTCAATTGTTGCTGGAAAAGATCTACTGTTGAGGGAGGGATCTTTAAAAAAAAGCCTGGTATGGATTTTGAGGGAAAACTCCACGTCAACATTTTTTAAAACATGGTGTGGGGTTCCCTCCAAAATCCATACCAGATCCTTATTCGAGCATGCAGCCTGGCAGGCATGTAAAGGGGCTGATGAGCGAGCCACTCCCCTCCTGAACCATACCAGGCCACATGCCCTCAACATGGGAGGGTGCTTTGGGGTGCTTTTCACCTTTTTGGGCACCCACCCCAAATCACCTTGTCCACATGCTGATGACAGAGACAGTTTTTGACAAGTCCTTTTAAAAAAAAAAAACAATGTCCCCCCGGTGTAGCTCCGTGGTCAAGCATGACACCCACCGCCACTGCTGACCCAAAAAAAGAAAAAAAAAGCTCCGCCATCTGCCAGCTTTACGGTCTGACAGTTCTTCAATAGCTAAGGGGTGGGGCCACTGCCGACATCACCTAGTGGCACCGCCCCCTTGTGATGTCACCAACCCAGCATGCCCAAGTTGATGAATTCACAAGTGGGGGGGTGCCACCAGGTGATGTTGCCTGGTGTCCCTGTCCCTTTGCTATATAAGAGCTGTCAGACAGCAAAGCTAGCAGATGGTGGGAGCCTTTGGCACAAGCGGAGCATTTTCTTTTATTTTTTGGGGTCTCCGGTGGCACTTTTTTTGTGAATGAGTATGGGTACAATGTAGGAGGTGGGTGGGATCTGGGGGCCCCATTGTTAAAGGGGGTTTCCAGATTCTGATAAGCCCCCTGCCCACAGATCCCCACAACATGGGAATAGGTGACTTGGGCTGGGGTGCAGAGCCACCCCCATGTTGAGGGCATGTGGCCTTGTATAGTTCAGGGAGGGTGCTTGCTCTGTATGCAGGGATAAGGGTCTAGTATGGATTTTGGGGGGGAACCCACACCATTTTGTTTTAAATTTTGGAGTGGGGTTCCCTTTAAAATCTGTGCCAGATCTGAAAGGGCCTGGTATGGATTGTGGGGGACCCCCAAACCATTATTTTCACACAAAAAAAATTGCATCTGAATCTACTATAAATTGCAGCTGAACTGCTGAATAGGGATGAGCCGAACACCCCCCAGTTTGGTTCGCACCAGAACCTGCGAACGGACCGAAAATTTGCACGAACGTTAGAACCCCATTGACGTCTATGGGACTTGAACGTTCAAAATCAAAAGTGCTCATTTTAAAGGCTAATTTGCATGGTATTTTCCTTTAAAAGGGTTTGGGGACCCGGGTCCTGCCCCAGGGGTCAGGTGCTTGGTAGCTGGTGGTGATCCAAGACTGATTAATTTTTATGAAGGTCAGTCGATCGACCGAGTCGGTGGACAGATGCACCCTGTGATCGGTTACAAAGCCTCCAGCAGCACTGAATGTGCATTCCGAAAGAACGCTGGATGCAGGACAGGCCAGTAGCTCAATTGCATACTGTGCAAGCTCTGGCCAGTGATCCATCCTCAAGACCCAGTAACCCAGAGGATTTTCAGTGGGAAAGGTGTCCAAGTCAGATCTTGCCCCTAGGTATTCCTGCACCATGTAAAACAGACGCTGGCGATGGTTGCTGGAACTGATCATACCTTGGGGCTGCGGACCAAAAAATTGTCTGAACGCATCGGTCAGATGGCCACCTTCTCCACCGCTCCTTCTTTGACTGACCGAAGCCTCAGCAACACATTGTCCAGAAACAGGAGTTTGTAACCTCCCAGTCTCTGGGAACGCATTGCACAGACCTTTCTGCAAGGCCTCCCGAAGATGTTTCATCATCTGCTCCCTCTGCGATGGCAAGATAAGGTCCGCAACCTTACCCTTGTAATGTGGATCAAGGAGGGTTGCTAGCCAGTATTGGTCCTTCTCCTTGATACCACGAATCCGAGGATCCTTACGCAGGCTTTGCAGGATCAGGGAGGCCATGCAGCGTAGGTTTGCTGAGGCATTCGGTCCGGAGTCCTCTGAGTCACTAAGGACGACATGGTCCGCAGCCACCTCCTCCCAGCCACGTACAAGTCCATGTGTTTCTTGGAACTGATCCCTTAAAGACTGCTGCTGATGCTGAGTGCCAGGCTCCACCTCCATACTGACACAATCCCCCTCCTCCTCATCCTCTTCCTGTGTGATCAGCAGGCCTGCAGGAACACTGTCTGGATAAAGGGGGCCTTGAGAGCTAAGGAAGTCCTCCTCTTCCTGCCTCTGTTCTGCCTCAAGTGCCCTCTCCATTATTCCACGCAGCGTGTGCTCCAACAGGTGGACAAGGGGGACAGTGTCACTGATGCATGCACTGTCACTGCTCACCATCCTCTTGGCCTCCTCAAATGGTGACAGGACAGTGCATGCATCCCTGATCATGGCCCACTGGCGTGGGGAAAAAAAAACAAGTACTCCTGACCCTGTCCTGGTGCCATAGTCGCACAGGTACTCATTGATGGCCCTCTGCTGCGTGTGCAGCTGTTGCAGCATGGCCAACATTGAGTTTCACCCGGTGGGCATGTCACAGATTAGGCGGTTCTTGGGCAGTTTAAACTCCTTTTGGAGGTCTGCCAGACGAGCACTGGCTTTATATGACTGGCGGAAATGCACACAGACTTTCCTGGCCTGCCTCAGGACATCCTGTAAGCCCGGGTACCTGCCCAAGAACCGCTGCACCACCAAGTTAAGGACATGAGCCAAACAGGGCACATGGGTCATTTGTCCCTGTCGTAGGGCAGAGAGGAGGTTGGTGCCATTGTTGCAAACCACCATTCCTGCCTTAAGTTGGCGTGGCGTCAACCACCTCTGAACCTGCCCCTGCAGAGCTGACAGAACCTCTGCCCCAGTGTGGCTCCTGTCCCCCAAGCACACCTGCTCAAGCACCGCATGGCATCTTTTGGCCTGCATACTTTCGTAGCCCCTTGAATGTCTACGGAGCACCACTGGTTCCGAGGACAAAGCACAGGAAGAGGCCATGGAGGAAGAAGAAGAGGAGGGGGTGGAGGAGAGAGGTGTGTCACAATCATTAGTAGTGGCATTTTGGAGGCATGGTGGCGGAACAACCTCCAACACTACTGCACCTTGTCCTGCATCCTTCCTAGCTGCCAGCAGAGTCACCCAATGCGCCGTGAAACTTAGGTAACGTCCCTGTCCATGCCTGCTGGACCATGAGTCAGTTGTAATATGCACCTTACCGCTGACCGCCCTGTCCAGTGAGGCCAAGACATTGCCTTCCACATGCCGGTAGAGAGCCGGAATCGCCTTCCGTGAGAAAAAGTGGCATTTGGGTACCTGCCACTGAAGAACCGCACATTCCACAAACTCACGGAAGGGGGCAGAGTCTACCAACTGAAAAGGCAGCAGTTGAAGTGCTAGCAATTTTGCCAAGCTAGCATTCAACCGCTGGGCATGTGGATGGCTGGGAGCGAACTTCTTTCGGCGTTGCAGCAGCTGGGGCAGAGAAATTTGCCTGGTACAATCTGACGTCGGTGTACCAAAAGCAGATTGCCCACAAGTACTTGGCTGTGACACACCTAATTCTACACCTTCATTTCTCTCAGTGCAGGTCTCAGAGGACTGAAGGTATAGTGGGGTTGGAGATCTCAGCTGTTGAGGAGCAAGGAGAGGTTCTCTTTGTTCTTTGGTGTGGGTCTACTTTTAGATACGCTTGCCAACGAACTGCATGGCAGGTCGACATATGGCTGGTCAAGCATGTGGTGCCCAAGCGGGAGATGTTTTGGCCACGCGAGATACGCTTGAGACATATGTTGCAAATAGCAGCGGTGCGATCTGATGCACTCGTCTCAAAAAAGGCCCACACCAAAGACCTTTTGGAATAATGCACAGAGACAGCAGCGCCCTGCGCATGCGGAGCTTAGGGGTGTGATGCAGTCAGTGTGCTGCCCTTAGGCTGGCCCCTGGAGGGCATACTGCCTCGTTGGTGATGTGCCTCCTCCTCCTCTCTCCTATCAGGCACCCACGTTGAGTCAGTGACCTCATCATCCCCTCCCTCCTCATCACTGGAGCAAACCTGGCAGTATACTGCAGCAGGGGGAGCATGACTGCCAGATTGCTGTCCTTCTTGGGCACCCCCTCTGTCCGTGCTCACGTTACTGCCTTCATCTAGCTCAGTATCATCATCAGAGCCTTCTAAACGCTGGGCATCCTCCTCAAGCATGTACCCAACACTGTGGTCAAACAGTTCGAGGGACTCCTTAGGAGAACATGGTGGGGCTAGGGAAGGAGTCACTGATGCCATTGAGCCGAGGGAAGAGGCCGCGTTGGCAGCTGCTTTGCCAGACAAAGTACCCTGAGCATGGGTTAGAGAGGATGAGGAGGATGAGGACGGCTTGGTCATCCACTCGACCAAGTCTTCCGCATGTTGCGGCTCAACACTATGTAACAACAACTATGTAACACGGCCAGCTGCCGAAAAAAAGGCCAAGCGTGTCCCATGGCCACGTGCTGATGAGGATGCACTGTCTCCACGACCAGCACTGTTGCCTCTAGACACAGAGCCTGCTTGCCCTCTTTTATTGGCTTGTGACTGTCTGCCTCTCCTTGTTGGCCTTCCAGACATACTAATGGCCTGTAGCTGCACTAAGCTGGTATATATATATATATATATATATATATATATATATATATATATATACTGATGCTGCAGGTAGCAAAATCAACTGCCTGCCTGTAGTATGAGAACACCACCAACCTTCCACAGGTAGCTTTAGCTGAACACTGTCCAGAGCTCGCAAAAAACTAACTTGTAGCTTATTTAGCTGCCTGCGGTAGTGATAGGATCAGGAAAACACCACCAACCTTCGACAGGTAGCTTTAGCTGAACACTGTGCAGAGCTCGCACTACACTAACTTGTAGTTTTAGCTGAACACTGTGAGGAGGACGCACTACACTAACTTGTAGCTTTAGCTGAACACTGTGCAGAGGTCGCACTACACAAACTAGTAGTTTTAGCTGAACACTGTGAGAAGGATGCACTACACCAACTTGTAGCTTTAGCTGAACACTGTGAGGAGGATGCACTACCCTAACTTGTAGCTTTAGCTGAACACTGTGCAGAGGTCACACTAAACTAACTTGTAGCTTTAACTGAACACTGTGAGGAGGACGTACTACACTAACTCTAAATAGTCTTGCTGCCTGACTGTGGTACTAATAGGATCAAAACAACACCAGCAATTTTCTTCAGGTATCTGTAAATACTGTAACAAGACAAGCCTGCCTGTCAGTAGGAAGATAACAGGAACAGATCTAGCTAAACTGAATACAGTGTGTATGTGTATATATATATATGTATATATATATATATATATATATGTATATATATATATATATATATATATATATATATATATATATATATATATATATATATATATATATATACACACACACACACAACACCTGGGATGCATATATATATATACACAATACACTGTAAGTGCAGCTAACTCACTGACTGTCCTGCCTAATCTAACTAACTCAAATGAAATGACACTGTCTCTCTGTCTATCTAAGCACGCTGGAACACACTACACAGGGCCGCCGTGCAGGTGGCCTTATATAGTGTGGGGGTGTGTTCTAAACCCCCTGAGCCATAATTGGCCAAAGCCACCCAAAGACTCTCTAACGAACGGACTTGCCTACATACGATCACACAAAAGTCTGACAGCCTAGTACGCGGTGACGTACACCAAGTCCAACGAGACTATAAAACGGAAGTTCAATAGCTCATATGACACCCTTTGGGCTCCTTCTGCTAATCTCGTGTTTATCTCGTGTTAGTAGAAGTTTGGTGAAAGACGATTCACGCTTGTGAGACTCGTATTTTTCAGATTGTTTAACTGTTGTTCAGCTTGTGCTTGTGAGGTTTGTATCTGCTTTTCAGTGCGTGTGGTCAGTTTGCATTGATTCATTCAGTGTCTTATTGTCCACTCGTTGCTGATTTTCAGCTCGCTCTTCACAGGCCTTGCTGTTCTTCAGTGCGTTCCGTTAAGTGCGTTCTGACCAGCCGACCATTTTGAAGCCATATTGTGTGTACGTACTCATCGTAGAGTTCGTGCTTTGTATGTGCTTGGTGATGTAGTTCATTCTTCAGCCCAAGCCCAGTCCATGAACAGGGCAAGGAGATGTTCTTGGACGAAGAATTGGTTGCTCCAGCTTGACCAATTCTCTCACATGCCATTGCTCCGTGAGATCCATGAGAATAATCCTGAGGATTTCAGGAACTTTCTCCGGATGACGGACCCCATTTTTGACTGTTTGTTGGCTTTGCTGACCCCTTATATCAGAATGCGGGATACCTGCATGAGGCAAGCCATCACTCCAGAGAAGAGGCTAGTCACCACGTTGCATTACTTGGCGACAGGGAGAAGCCTGCAGGACCTTAAGTTCTCGACAGGCATCTCCCCCCAGGCTCTGGGGATCATTATCCCAGAGACCTGTTCTGCCATAATTCAGGTCCTGCAGAAGGACTATATTAAGGTAAGATTTATCCTTTCATATCACATTTTATTGCATTTAATGTTTGCTAATGTATTGTATTTCTTTACTCAAACACTCATTTCCATGATTGCAATATATTGTGAATGTCCTCATGCATGCTGTAATTTTTTAATGCTCTTTTTTGTCCTGCATGCATATTTGCCTTCACTAACCTCCCCAGCATGCAATGCTGGGCCCATATCCACCTAGTCTACTCACTCAATGTATTTTGTCAGCTCCATTGTAGTGCTTTACCCTAAAATTTTTCAAAATGGTCTTTGTGTCCTTAACTTGATTTAGAATCCCCTCCCCCCTAAAATGTATCCAAATGGTTTATGTGTCCTTAACTTGATTTAGAATCACCTCCCCCTTACAATTTATCTAAATGGTCCGTGTGTCCTTAAGTTGATTTAGAATCCCCCCCTTAAAATTTATCCAAATGCTCTGTGTGTCCTTAACTTGATTTAGAATCCCCCCCCCCTTAAAATTTATCCAAATGGTCTGTGTGTCCTTAACTTGATTTAAAAGCCCCCTTTGACAGACCTAGCCGGGACAGAGGCTGTTGGAGAGGACTGAATGCAAGCCTCTTGCCTTTGGATTATGGGCCCTGGATTTTCAATGGAACAATACTCTTTGTGAGGTGAATTAGAAATCCAGTCTGAACTGTACTGATCGGACTCAGTCATGTATATATGTATATATTGTATGTTGTTTGATTCTGTTGGGGACTCCTTACTGTGGTCTTTTGGGATGTGTGTCCCTGAAGAGGGAGGGGGGATTCCTCCAGCAGCCCCCTGCTGATAAGACTGATTCATACTGTTGGGACACATACTGTGAGGAGATGCTGGTGTCATCAACTCCACTCACCTGTCTGATGTCAGCTATAATGTGTTTAATGTAAATGAGTTTAGTCGGGCTTACCACAGGTTCTAAGGGTATTCAACTCATTGTTGTTTGTTCTAATTAACCCTGTGTTGATGTTTATGGTAATGTGTGTTGAATAGTCAATGAGCTGATCACACTGTCCTCTATACAATGTAGGAGACTGGCCGACACCTATTGGAGCTTCTGCTATTGTGAGAAAATGTCCTGTGGTTGTACTTATGATAATTAACGCTGTTACTGTGTGAAGCTCGGTGCCCACAAGTCTGTGTCCTACAGGTCATGTCTCTGAGTCATCTGGTTTTGGTAAAAGGATTAGTTAATTAGCTCATGTTAATTAGGTTAGGTTTTAGTCATTCTGCTGTGTATATATTTGTGTGAGATCTCAAATAAAGAGTCAGTCCATGTTAGCAACAAGCAAGTGCTGCCTTGTTTTGTGCTCAGAGAGGTTGGAATATCTGATATCTGTATACAGACTGGGAGGAAGTGGTATACTGACGGAAGCACTCAAGTGGAGTGTGGGACGTTCCGTGACATTGGGGGCAGCAGTGGGATGCTTCCTTCAGTCTGGAACATCCAAACTTCCACATGGATCCAAGGTCCGGATAGCAGGAGAGGATAGGTACAGATACCAGCCGCCATGGAGGAGGAATTCAGAAGGAGGTTGCGAGAGATGCAAATACAGCACAGAGGACCAGTATCAGAGCAGGTCCTGCTGGGATGGTGTGATTCTATTCGCTGCAAACTCTGGAAAGAAGCGCTAGCCCGTGAGCAGCGACACCAGGGAAAAGTTCTCCCCTCCATCCAGGAAAGGTACTGGTCGCAGTACGGATTGCAGGTGCAGTTTTTGGGAGAAAAACTGCACAAGGAGCAGACAGCTGAATTAAGCAGGCTGGTCTGGGCAGAGATGAAGCTGGATGAGAGCTACAGAGCCCTCCGGTGGCATGTATCCCAAGCATGTCCCTGAATAGCAAATGACAGCCCAACGGAAGGCTTAAGCTATGGCGGCTTGGGACTGTTGTATGTGAAGCTGACGGGACCCTAACTTTGGGAGTGATTTGGAGTGGCGGGTGGACGAAATCATGGATTTCAGAGAAGGGCTACTGAACATTTTGGAAGTGCACTGGGCACAGGAAGATTTGGAGTTTCTGGCCGTTCAGGAATGGGAGCTGGAGATTGCCTACAAACGGCTGCTAGATGTTGCTCAGTGCCAGGGCTGGGCTCCCTTTGCCTGGGACTATCAGGAATTACCAGTTGACAACTCTGAAATCCTGGCTGAAGAGTCGGCAATGTGGCAGAGTAATAGTGTGCTTTGCCAACCTGCCCCAGCAGCTATGGAGGCGGAGGTCTTATGGCGGATGCAGCAAGTGCTGACTGACCTTGATGATCCTGTTTCTGCATGGGATGATCTTGGATGAATGCCTGTCCAGCAGCATGCCAGAGAATCAGCAGTGGAAAATCTGGAGATTGCCATCCCCAAAGCTGAAGTGCTGACAACAGGGCAGAGCTCTGCTAACCTCTGCCCAGCACTGATCGCATCTTCTGGGTTCCATGGACAGGAGATGGTGAACCTCTATCCCCAGACACCAGTTATAGAGGTAGGGGATTTAATAGACTTTTCTGCTGAGGAAGAACAACCTGATGAGCCTCCAGCAGAAGAGCTGGTATTAGGGCCAAGCTTCACTGTGCTCTGTCCAGCACCAACAGTAGGATCTGTGGAGTTACAAGAAACTTCCCCAGTTGAAGCACCGTCAACAACTACAGAGTTCCAGGGAGGCGGGGCAGTCGGCCTCCCTTCCCAACAGTTAGCCGGAGCAGATGGAGTGGGGTTTCCAGCAGAAGGGCTGGAAACAGGGCCGAGGACTGCTGGACTCTGCCCTCAACTAACAGAGGATGGATTTCCTGTGAATGTGGATGGGGCTTCAGTCTCCACCTGTATACCCCAGGGATGCTGGGCAGTCGGCCCAGATCCCCAACAGCATGACGAAGTGAGCTCAGTCACCCTGTCTTCTCTCCAGCGGCAGAAAGAACTCCAGGGAGAAGGTCCAGTCCAGGCCTCTCCCCAGCGGCAGATATGTTCTCTGAGAGAGGCAGAGGTTGGCTGGGTGAGTAATACTCTGTTTGGAATAATTAGTTTGGGGGACTGTGTAGGTACAGGCAGTAGAGGACTGGAACTACTGACTAACTTCGGAGTCAACCCATCTGGGGTCTCCTCCTGTGTTAGTCTCCTGCCGAAAGGGGAGAAATGTGACAGACCTAGCCGGGACAGAGGCTGTTGGAGAGGACTGAATGCAAGCCTCTTGCCTTATGATTATGGGCCCTGGATTTTCAATGGAACAATACTCTTTGTGAGGTGGATTAGAAATCCAGTCTGAACTGTACTAATCGGACTCAGTCGTGTATATATGTATATATTGTATGTTGTTTGATTCTGTTGGGGACTCCTTACTGTGGTCATTTGGGATGTGTGTCCCTGAAGAGGGAGGGGGGATTCCTCCAGCAGCCCCCTGCTGATAAGACTAATTCATACTGTTGGGACACATACTGTGAGGAGATGCTGGTGTCATCAACTCCACTCACATGTCTGATGTCAGCTATAATGTGTTTCATGTAAATGAGTTTAGTCGGGCTTACCACAGGTTCTAAGGGTATTCAACTCATTGTTGTTTTTTTATTGTTAATTAACATTGTTAATTAACCCTGTGTTGATGTTTATGGTAATGTGTGTTGAATAGTCAATGAGCTGATCACATTGTCCTCTATACAATGTAGGAGACTGGCCGACACCTATTGGAGCTTCTGCTATTGTGAGAAAATGTCCTGTGGTTGTACTTATGATAATTAACTATGTTACTGTGTGAAGCTCGGTGCCCATAAGTCTGTGTCCTACAGGTCATGTCTCTGAGTCATCTGGTCTGGGTAAAAGGATTAGTTAATTAGCTCATGTTAATTAGGCTAGGTTTTAGTCATTTTGCTGTGTATATATTTGTGTGAGATCTCAAATAAAGAGTCAGTCCATGTTAACAACAAGCAAGTGTCGCCTTGTTTTCTGCTCAGAGAGGTTGGAATATCTGATATCTGTATACAGACTAGGAGGAAGTGGTATACTGATGGAAGCACTCAAGCGGAATGTGGGACGTTCTGTGACACCCCCCCCTTAAAATTTTATCCAAATGGACTGTGTGTCCTTAACTTGATTTAGAATCCCCTCCCCCCTTAAAATTTATCCAAATGGTCTGTGTGTCCTTACCTTGATTTAGAATCCCCTTCCCCCTCTAAATTTATTAAAATGTTCTGTGGGGTTGATTTACTAAAAGCAAATAAATGTTGCACATTGCAAAATGCAGTTGCACTCTGCAAGTGCATTTGCTCCAGGGCTTAGTAAATGAGCAGAAGCTCTACTGATTTTCATCATCCAATCATGTGCAAGCAAAAATTATGAATTTCCCTTGCATGTGATTGTGTATTCTTTGCAACATGAAGCCTTACCTCATTTACTGAGCTCTGGAACAACTGCACTTGCAGAGTGCAACAAATGCACTTTTCAAAGTGCACAATCTTTTTGCCTTTAGTAAATCAACCCCTGTGTGTCCTTAACTTGATTTATAACCCCCCCCCTAAAATGTATCAATGTGCCATCAGAGGGGGTGAGGAATCTGATAAGTGGACCTTTATATTTTAGTCTTTAAAATAATATTACAATTAATGTTAGACTGATGCTGGGCAATAATGTTTTTTGTGTAATGTGCTTGCAATGTTTTATGTTCAAAATTACTGATTTTTTTTTCTTGTTTGACTCCCCAGTTTCCTGCAATGCCACAGGAATGGCAGACTGTTGCATCCCATTTTGCCACCTGTTGGGACTTTCCCAACTGTGGAGGGGCTATAGATGGGAAACACATCCACATCGTGCCACCACCCCATTTGGGGTCATACTATTTTAATTATAAGGGGTACCATAGTATTGTCTTAATGGCGGTGGTGTCGGCACAATATGACTTTCTGTATGTGGACGTGGGGAAGAATGGCCGGATGTTGGATGGAGGAGTCTTTGCACAGACGGAGTTCTACCAGCGTCTCCAGAGTGGTGGCCTGGGAATGCCACCTGATGCAGATAACGTGGAAGGACTCCCCTTTGTCTTCATAGCAGATGAAGCCTTTGGTCTGAGCGAGCACCTCATGAGGCCATTCCCCCAAAGGACCCTCACCCCAGAGAAGAGGGTTTTTAACTTTTGGCTGGCCAGAGCGAGAAGAGTTGTGGAGAATGCTTTTGGGATTATGGCCAGCCGGTTCCGCCTGTTTCAGACAGCTATCCACATGGCGGAATACAAACTAAATCACATTGTCCTAGCATGCTGCATCCTGCACAATTATTTACACAAACATTCGACCAATTATATGGTACCCTGTTTCCCCGAAAATAAGACCTAGCGTGATTGTCAGTGATGGCTGCAATATAAGCCCTACCCCCCAAATAAGCCCTACCCTGTTTCCCCGAAAATAAGCCCTACCCTGAAAATAAGACCTACAAGTTTAACTAGGGCTTATTTGGGGGGTAGGGCTTATATTGCAGCCATCACCGCCAATCACGCTAGGTCTTATTTTTGGCGAAACAGAGTATCACTTGGGCCTGAGGCCAGAATTATTATAGAGAATCCTCTGACGGGCCTGGATACTGGCCGTACTGGCTTGGCCCCCCAAAGTGCCCGTCAAGTTCGGGATCTATATGTAGAATTTTTTACGGGTGGGGGGCCATTGCAATGCCATACAATCTATAATTTTTTTTATAAAAAAATCATGATGAGATAAAATCTCGAATTATATTTATAGCTTGCCTTTCTTTTTGGCTTTCTCCTAGGTTATCCTAGAGCACTTGTAGTGCCAAGTGTCTTTTCCTTTAGTGAATAAACACCATTATCACTGTAAACAGCAAATAACTTCCAAAACTGGTATTGAGCATTGAAAGAAGAAGCCACACATCTTGTTGAATAATAACAGAATTTTTATTAATCTGTGCACATTCCATTCACATGTGCGTTTGGTAAAATTTTAGATTTAAAATATATATATTTAATTTTGAAACAATATAATGTATTTTTTAAAATTATTTTATTAAACAAACAGGCCTCTATATATATATTTTGTGGTTTTTTTTTTTTTTTTTTATATATATACAAACAGGCCTCATTTTTTTTTATTTGTTAAAAATATTTTTTAGAAACAGGCATAAAATTTCAATCAAAAAATCAAAGGCCCAGAATGGGGTCAGCAAACAAGGAACTAAAGAACATGATCGATGTTTTTTTTGTGAAAAAGGGATTTAGATTCTCCCCAAAACATCGATCATGTTCTTAATTTCCTGCTGCATATTGTCCAGCCGATTACGCATTCGGTCTAAGGTAGTGCGCATGGCATCAATATCCCTATTTCAGACCATGATCTGTCCAATTAAGCGTTGTGCACTGTCTGTGCTAAAAGGTTCCCCTTCCACATCACCTAAAATTAAAGGAAAAAAAGATATATTTAGAAATATGCAGGCATACATAGATTACCTTACCATAAGCTGGGGTGTCAGACACTCACCTGGTGGGGTGCCCATGTCGCCTATTTTCTCCACCACTCCTTCATACACATCCTTGAGGGTGGCGCTGGTGCTTGCTTCTTCCCCTTCCACAACCAGATTACCTAAAATAGATGATAAAAAATGTATTTCGGAATATGCAGCCATGCATAGATTACCATAAGCTGGTGTGTCAGACACTCACCTGGTGGGGTGCCCATGTCGCCTATGTCCTCCACCTCTCCTTCATACACATCCTTGGGGGTGGTGCTGGTGCTTGGTTCTTCCCCTTCCACAACCAGATCACCTAAAAAAGATGATAAAAAATGTATCTCGGAATATGCAGCCATACATAGATTACCGAAAGCTGGTGTGTCAGACACCCACCTGGTGGGGTGCCCATGTCGCCCACCTCTCCTTCCTCAACATCCTCTGTGGGGCTTGGGCTGATTTCCCAATCCGGTGTTGCAGTCGGGGGTCATTGGGTTCAGCTTGTCTGAGTCTTTTCTCCCCTATGTGATTGAAACAAAAGCTATACTTAAGCACACGGATATTTGAGTCCAGGAATAGTAATATGAAACATTGTAGTGAAGTGGTGTACAAATTAAAATTCCCTTTTAAACAAGCTGGAATACCTTACCTTTTTTGGCCACGTTTCACAGATAGAGACACCCCAACAAGTATCTATCTATCTATCTATCTATCTATCTATCTATCTATCTATCTATCTATCTATCTATCTATCTATCTATCTATCTATCTATCTGTGTGTATGTATATATATATATATACACATATAATGTTTACTATGAATGATGTTTACTACAATCGTTTAACGTTCTAAACTTGTACATTAAAGAAAAGCACATGGAGCTGTATGCAAGGTAATAAACAGAATATGAACACACGACAAGTACTTACTTTTTTTAAGCACTTTCTGGATTCGTCTGTACTGATCCGGCTCCCAGGGTTTGAGGTCGGACCATTGTTTCCTCAGCTGATCTTTAGAGTGCCGTACCTCAAAACGAAAATGCAAGGTCTTTACCACTTTCGCCATTATTTTTGCCTTTCGGAAATTAGGCCGGGCATACTGTCCATGCTTCCCATCATAATCTTTTTTTTTTATCAAAATCTCCACCATCTCTTCAAAGGCCATATTGGAGGCCTTAAATCTCCGTTTCCCAGATCGGGACGTTCCGGGCTCCAGGCTTTCCTCGCTACCTGAGGTAGTACACGCCTGCTTTGTCTCCGGCATTGTTGTTCCTACTGCGCACCGTAGAGACAAGGGGGGTGGAGAATATTCATTAAAAAAGAACGTCAGGGGCGGTCGACGCAGGCGGAGTTTCACGCATGTGCAGTATATATAAAGCTACTACGAATGTGTCGTACTTACGTTCTGTGCATGGAGGATAGAGGAACTGAAGTTGCAAGTGTCCAAAAAAAGGTAAATTTTTGTAACTTTGTAGCAGCCTATATTTCTTAAAGATTGATGAGGCCTATGTTGGGATAAGATGATGAGAGTTTAGCTGAAACATTAGTGTTTTTGTCTTGTGTATTATCTTTTACAGAAAACATGAATGCCAAATTTAAGGACCCAGAATTTTTGATAGCATTTATTGAGAAGTACAGGGAGATGAGGAATCTGTGGGAGGTCAAACACCCTCAATATTACATTAAACCAGTAAGGAAGTCAACGCTGGAGAGACTTTTCGCATTTGTGCAGACTTTCATCCCAGAAGCAATCGTGGAGATTTTGGAAAAGAAAATTGGGATCTTGCGAAATATGTATAGGAGGGAGCATAACAAGATCCAGAATTTCCTGAGATCAGGAACATCAACAGATGATGTATATGTACCCGGGCTGTGGTACTACGATAAACTACATTTTCTTGATGACCAGACTGAAGCCAGGGCATCACTTTCAACCCTTCCCTCCACCCTTTCATGCACCCTTCCCTCCACCCCAGCAGAGGCTGATGAGGACCAAGCTGGGTCTTTCATCCTGGAAGAACCGGATGTGACCATCTGGAGTCAGGTAAATTATTTTTATACATATTTAGTGTCCTAATATTAATGATGTTAACTAGATGTTATAAGTGATTAACTATTAAGCATTTTATCCAAAAAATGATGTATGCATATCAATTGACAGTAGTGGTTAAAAATGTTTGTCACCAGCTTTAAAAAATGCTGGTGTCAGATTTTTATATTCTTCTATATGTATTAACATTGAATTTGCAAGTCATGAGAAGAAAATTGTGTCATTGATGAACAAAAAACTACAACTATGTCCCTTTTTTATACACAGGATGAGCTCAGCCAGGAGGAAGGTGTGGAAAGTGGCAGGCAGGAGGAGGCTGGGCCCAGGGACAGTCGGGAGGAGGCTGGGCCCAGGGACATCCAGGAGGAGGCTGGGCCCAGTGTCATCCAGGAGGAGGCAGGGATTAGTGTCAACCAGGAGGTGGCCTTGCCCAGTAGGGGCCTCACAGAATCCCAAGTGCCTCCCCTCCACCTTTATACAAAAGGGGCCAGGAAGGGGATGGTGACAGAGGAGGCATCACTGCGCCTCATGAGATAAGCCACTGTTATTTAGCCATCAGGTTGCTGGAAATGGAGAGGGGCCAATGCCTCCTGTGTGAAAAACTGTTTTCAGATGTCATTCACAAGGGGCTGAAGGGCGAGTTAACTGGCAACACCCAAGTAAATGAGACAGCCCCACCTCCTCCTCCTCCTCCTTCTCCTCCTGCCACAAATCAACCAAGGCTGCAAGGAAGGCTGCAGGGAAGGCTGCAGGGAAGGGTGCAGGGAAGGGTGCAGGGCAGCTTGGAGGGAAGGCTGGAACGAAGAGAAGAAAGTGATGACCTGGCTTCAGTCTGGTCTGACAGAAGACGCAGGTTGGTGTAGTACCACAGCCTGGGGACATATATGTCATCTGCTGCTGCTCTTGATCTCTGGGATTCCTGGACCAGATTGTACTCCCTATTATATGGACTCCTCAAGATCGCAGTTTTCTTTTCCACAGACTTGATGTGTGCCCTGGGGCAAAAAGTCTTCACCAATTCAAAAAGTTTCTCCAGCGTTGACTTCATTTTTATTTTGTTTACCATAAATAAATGGATATTTTATTTAATGAAAATACTTTGCGTTTTTATTAACATCATTATTTTATAGACAATGTCAAATTAACAAGGGACAACATCCTCCTTGAGGGGTTCCAAAAACAAAAACAAAAATATAATGTTCTTGTGGTAACTTTACAAAAAAAAAAAAAAAATATATATATATATATATATATATATATATATATATATATATATATATATATATATATATATATATATATATATATATATATATATACATACATATATACACACACACACATACAAATGGATAGATAGATACTTGTTGGGGTGTCTCTATCTGTGAAACGTGGCCAAAAAAGGTAAAGTATTCCAGCTTGTTTAAAAGGGAATTTTAATTATGTCTTCAACTAGGAACTCTGCCCAAACAGACAATTTGTACACCACTTCACTACAATGTTTCATATTACTATTCCTGGACTCAAATATCCGTGTGCTTAAGTATAGCTTTTGTTTCAATCACATAGGGGAGAAAACACTCAGACAAGCTGAACCCAGTGACCCCCGACTGCAACACCGGATTGGGAAATCAGCCCAAGCCCCACAGAGGATGTTGAGGAAGGAGAGGTGGGCGACCTGGGCACCCCACCAGGTGGGTGTCTGACACACCAGCTTTCGGTAATCTATGTATATATATATATACCAAAAAAAGGTTCTTTGTGATAACTTTATACCAAAATCAAAATTAAAAATGTACAAAAGAGTTCTTTGTGGTAACTTTACAAAAAAAAAAAATGGTTCTTTGTGGTAAATTTACAACAAAAAATAATAAATAAATAAAAAGAAATGGTTCCTTGTGGTAAATTTACAACAAAAAAATAAAATAGAAACAAATAAAAAGAAGTGGTTCTTTGTGATAACCTTACAAACAAAAAAAAAAGATATATGGAGATAAAGAAAAAAATATTTTGAAACGATCCTTAAAAAAATCTTGATGAAATAAAAAATAATAAAAGATGACTCCAAAAAACAATTGTATAAACACTAGTATGGAGATATGGCTTTTAACAAATACAATATCATTCATGAGATCAAGAGAAATAATCCAGAAATCAGTTTGTGAGACCTCTGTGTGAATAGGAACAGCAAAACAACTTTGTTCGTCTACCATTATAAAGAAGACAATTAATGCGCTGCATTCAACGATCACAGAATTTACAGCGTGAGGAATGTGCCACTTACAATTCAAACACTAGTTTTACCAGACTGATCGCTTCCATTTCGTGTTTGCTTCCGAGCATGTGTCGTTTTTTTGTCCGTTGGACTAGCATGCAGACGAGCAGATTTCTGGGTCTGGCGGAGTTACGACGTAAAGATTTGAAGCATGTTCCAAATCTAAAGTCCGTCAGATTTTCATCTGGAAAAGTTCGCTGGAGGTCCGATGAAGCCCACACACGATCGGATTGTCCGCCGGACTCGGTCCGTCGGACCAGTCCGGTCAAAAAGTCCGACCCTGTGTACGCTGCATTGCACACACAGAGTGTGGGGAAAGTTGTAGTTTCTAAGAAAGGAGGTGATAAGTTCAGATTACTATGTAAAAAAGAAGTGTTCTAGACCTTTAGTTTAAATACTAGATAGCCAGCAGGTCTTAACTTTGAATGAATTGTTTCTTACTATTATGAATAACAATAGGTATGGCTTTTTGCATCCAGTGTCTCTGTTATTTACTATTATTGATGCTGACACCCAGACACAATGTTTTTTTTCTGTTTATGTATCAAGACCACCAACACATGAAAAGTAGGTATGAGCCAAACACCCTCCTGTTTGGTTCGCAGCAGAACATACGAACAGGCAAAAAATTTGGCAGAACGCACGAACACCGTTAAAGTCTATGGGACACGAACATTAAAAATCAAAAGTGCTAATTTTAAAGGCTTATATGCAAGTTATCGTCATAAAAACTGCCCCAGGGGACATGTATCGATGCAAACATTTAAAAAAAAAATTTGAATATTGAGAATATTGAGGGGAACCCTGCGCAAACATATTTTTTTTTTAAATGCGTAGGGGTCCCCCAAAATCCATACTAGAAAAAGAAAAAAAAAAGCTGTGACTGACCTGCCTCCACGGGAGGCTCCCGCCATGTGACGCGTCTTCGCTGTGACAGCTCTTATATAACTGAGGAAGGGGCCACCAGGTGACGTAACTGGGTGACCCCACCCCCTGTGATGCACAGGGCTTCCTCATGGCTTCCCCATGGCATCAGAGGGGGCGGAACCATCCAGTGATGTAACCGGGTGGCCCCACCTCCTCTGACACCACGGAGAAGCCATGGGGAAGTCCCTGTGGCATCAGAGAGGAGCGGGGTTACGTCACCGGGTGGCCACGCCTTCAGTTATATAAGAGTTGTCACAGCGAAGACGGGTCAGAAGACGGGAGCCTCCCATGGAGGGGGGTTGAATGCTGCCTTTTTTTTTTTGGTCCATTAAGCGGCATGAACTTACTTCGTGGGACATTTTTATTTTTTCATTTTTTAATAAAGGACTTGTCCCAAGCTGTGTCTTGTCTTTTTTACCATTTTGACACTTTTTTTGTGAAATGGTAGGGGTACATTTGTACCCCGTTACCAGTTCACACAGGGGGAGGCCGGGATCTGGGGGTCCCCTTGTTAAAGGGGGCTTCCAGATTCTGATAAGCCCCCCGCCTGCAGACCCCCACAACCACCAGGCAAGGGTTGTGGAGATGAGGCCCTTGTCCCCGTCAACATGGGGACAAGGTGCTTTGGGGGACTACCCCAGAGCACCCTCCCCATGTTGAGGGCATGTGGCCTGGTACAGGTCTGGAGGGGCGCGCTCTCTCATTCCCTCCTCTTTTCCTGTGGCCTGCCAGGTTGCGTGCTCAGATAAGGGTCTGGTATGGACTTTGGGGGGACCCCTAGGCCATTTTTTTTATTTTGGCGCGAGGGTTCCTGTGCAGACTCCCATGTGCTTCCTGTGCTGCTACTTCCTGTCCAGCCTCCCATGTGCTTCTCTATTTAAATTCCACTCAGACCAGATTCTGGTTGCTTGATCAACACTTGTTTCTGAGCTCCCTTCGTGTAACCTGCTTTAACCTGACCTCTCGTGAACTGATTTGTTGTGTACAGACTCGGCTAGTTCTCCTGATTACGTTGTCCGCTGCCCTCCCTGACCTTGGCTCGCTATCAGGCTCGCCTTTGCTTCATCCATCCATCCGTCTCTGACAGTGTCTTTTGGTACTCCCCTAGCGAGCAGGGTGAACCAGGGGGTCATGACCTGGGGTCAGCACGTAGCTAAGCCCAAACCCTCGTGAGGGGGTCCCTGGCAGAATATCGGCTGGCCCTTAGACTCCACACCCTGAGGGATCCCGTGTCACCTGCTCACCTGTGGGCTCACTGTAGTAGTACCTCAACAGTTTGCTCAAGCCATGAGCTCCTCAGAGAGTCAGCCACTGACCGAGGATCAAATGCAACATCTAGTTCAGAGACTTAACTCCCAGCAAGCAAATCAAGAGCAAATAATGCTGGTTCTACAGGATCTTGCCTCCCGTCTGGATCGTCTGCAACTCGCTGCAACTTCTGCTCCTCCCATCCCTGCTTCTGCTTTTAGCTGCTCCTGTGTTACCTGCTACACCTGGCAATCCCTACTTGCATCTGCCACTGCCACCTCATTTTTCTGGCAACCCTAAGGCTTGTTGGGGCTTCATTAATCAGTGTTCCATCCACTTTGAACTTTCCAGCCACCATTTTCCAACTGATCGCACCAAAGTCACATATATCATCTCTCTCCTTTCTGGTGATGCTCTAGCTTGGGCCTCCCCACCCTGGGAATCACACGATTCTATCACCTCCAACCTCCAGGCCTTTTTGGGTGCATTCTGGAAAACTTTTGATGAGCCCGGCAGAGGGTCTTCTGCTGCTGGGGCCCTCCTTCATCTTCGTCAGCAAGGAATGACAGTCGGTCAATACGTAGTTCAATTCCATAGGCTCAGTGGCATCTCCAGCTTTCATATTTAGGGGGTGCACATGGGAGACGGGGCAAAAGTAGGGGGGCCAACTGTAAAACGCAAATATATATCACTTTTATATATCCTGACAATGGGTATAAAATGCATACAAATATGCAATATTAAGCCCTGTACTCCTGCAACAATGCCCCAATACATACAATAAAAAACAAAGGAGAAAGTTACCTGCACACTATCCAAAATCCCTCTGCCTATTTAAATAAATGGATGTTTTTTTAGTATCGCTCCAGTGGCCATTAAAGTGTAAGCTAACCTGCCGTTCTCATCCTGTCCATCTTCCTCTGCGGCTTTGTGTCCACCATGCAGCCTTGTGCCCAGTGCCCACCAATGCAGCCTTATGTCCACCAATGCAGCCTTGTGCCTAGTGTCCACCAATGCAGCCTTGTGCCCACTGCCCACCAATGCAGCCTTGTGCCCACCAATGCAGCCTTGTTTCCACCATGCAGCCCTGTGCCCACCAATGCAGCCTTGTGCCCAGTGCCCACCAATGCAGCCTTGTGCCCACCAATGCAGCCTTGTGCCCACCAATGCAGTCTAGTGCCTAGTGCCCACCATACAGCCTCGTGCCCACTAATGCAGTCTTGTGTCCACCATGCAGCCTATGTCCACTATGCAGCCTACCTGTGCAGGGGAGAAGAGGAAAAGGAGAGCCACCCAGGTGTTCAGAGCACAGCGCGGTGAACACAGTGATAACAGCTTTCATTTCAATTGCTGTGTTCCTGCTGCGCAACGTCATATACAGCCCCGCACCCTGGCCGGGTAACTTTGATTGACAGATCACCCATCACTGGGATTGGACGGGGGATCTGTCTATCAAAGTCCCAGGACCAGGAGGAGGGGCTGCATCTGACAGTGAGCGGCTTGGAACAGGGCAATTGAAATGAAAGCTGTTATTGCTGTGTTCCCCGCGCTGCGCTTTAAACACCTGGGCGGCTCTCTCTTCCCCTCTGTGATCGCTGGGAGAAATACTCCCATTCCACACAGGCTGCTGGCTTGCCCCCCGCTCCCAGGCAGCCCTTCCTCACCAGCAAAATGCGAGCAGGCGAGTGGATTTTTTGAGGGCTGCTCTATAGTCTGGCGGCTGTGGCTGTGTGAGCACAGCTCGCATCATGAAGATTGCAGAGTGTCAGCGTGGATGGAGAGGGAGGAAGTGAAGGGAGGGAAGGATCTCCCGCAGGAGTGACAGGACACTCTCCTTCTCAGGAGAGCCTGTGTTATTCGGACAGCGGCCCACACAAGATGCGCGCCACAGGGCACTCATTGCAACAAAAGGCATTTTAATTGGGGGGCACATGAGGGGGCACAGCATAATGTTGGTGGGGTCAGGGCCCCCTCTGGCCCCACGTTAGTGAAGCCACTTCGTATGCTGGCCTCTGAACTCAAATGAAATAATGAGGCCCTTACTGCTACCTTCTGGCAAGGCCTATCTGAGCATGTAAAGGATGAACTCGTTGGATGCACCATTCCTACCACAGGTAGTCCGAAGACCTGTGGAATCCTCTCCATTTTCAACCTCTCACACATTGGAAGAACCTATGCAGCTTGGGCGAATTTGCCTCACTCAAGAGGAACATGCCCAGCGCATGGGATTGGGCTTGTGCCTTTATTGTACCTATAAAGGACATCTTTTGAACTCCTGTCCAGTCTGTCCGGGAAACTCCAGGGTCTAGGTCACTCGGAGGGAGGTGATCTAGACTGATCCTTTAATTTTGTCTGCTTCCATCGTTTCACCCTTCCCGTGGCTATCCACTCTCAGACGAAGACCCCAGACGAAGTCTAATGAGACGAAACTCATCAGGAGGACTCCACTGCCGCCATTATTTTACACAAGCGCTTGTTAACACGTCCTAAATGTGAGTGTGTTTTTTTATATCAATAAATTTTAACAGTTCATACGGAATTATGCTATGTGGCTCTTCTCTCTGCATTTCTCCTGTCCTATCAAATGAAATCTGCAATCACCTGCATATGGAGACACGTTGTCCATGCGTTTTGGAACGTATTTGGTTCACAGTCAGAGGATTCCTAATACTACGCCCTGGTTGTCGGTTAATAACACAAAGTATGTTTGACTCATAGAACATATGTTCTCTTGAGTTCAAATCATTTGGTAAGCTTACATCTGTCTCAGTGGAGGTTTTGTTGCACTGGTGATTTAGAACTTTCCTTTTATTCAATCAACACTGTGGATCGTTCATTTTTTCATGGACACATTTATTTGCATTTTTCCTTTTCATCATCACTTTTTTGCAATATTTAATTTTTAGTCATTCACATTTGTGGAATTTTGTGATTTATTCATGCATTTATTTTTCTTTTTGAACATTGTATTAATTATCACTTTACAGGATGACATATCATTTTTTTTACGGTTATTTGTGATTATTTGTGATATATATATATATATATATATATATATATATATATATATATATATATATATATATATATATATATATATATGTGTGTGGTTAAGTTCAGTTTAGCCAATTTTAACACTTTAGCGCTACACTTAATCTCCTTCATTTGAAAGGCTAAGTCCAAAACGACTATTTCACCAGGATCAATATCACATGGGTGAAGGAGAAACCTGAAGGAGTTGCATTGCAGTAGGCCACAAAGGAGGAGAACAGGCCGCCATCCCAGATGTGTTTGGCGAAAGAGTTTTTAACCCAGATGTGCCCCTCCTCCCAGTAGCCCATTGTGAGGGTGGCATAGCAGGGGTGGTATTCACCCCCATGGCTGTGTCTCTGATTTGAAAGAAAAAAAAAGTGTCCAAAAATGAAAACTCTAAACAAAAACTCTGTGCTGTCAACTAGAAAGATGGCCTGTTCAGAATTGATATAACCTGCTTTGACCAAGAACTGTAATGCAGCCAATGAGAGCGATAACACCAAATTTAACATACCTGCTCCCTATTCACACCTGAGACCTTGTAACACTAACGAGTCATATGACAACAGGGAGGGATAATGGCTAATTGGGCCCAATTTGGACATTTTTCACTTAGGGGTGTACTCACTTTTGTTGTTAGCGGTTTAGACATTAATGGCTGTGTGTTGAGTTATTTTGAGTGGACAGCAAATTTACACTGTTATACAAGCTGTACACTCACTACTTTACATTGTAGCAAAGTCTCATTTCTTTCATGTTGTCACATGAAATGATATAATAAAATATTGACAAAAATGTAAGGGGTTACATAGTTATATAGTAGGCTAGGTTGAAAAAAGACACAAGTCCATCAAGTCCAACCTATGTGTGTGTGTCAGTATTACATTGTATATCCCTGTATATTGTGGTTGTTCATTGTTTTTTCAAACTATCAATGCTTCCTGCTGAAACCACCACCTGCGGAAGTGAATTTTACATCCTTGCCACTCTTACAGTAAAGAACTCTCTACGCAGTCTAAGGTTAAACCTCTTTTCTTCTAATCTGAATAAGTGGCCACCTGTCTTATTAAACTCCCTTCCACGGAAAAGTTTTATCCTTATTGTGGGGTCACCAGTATGGTATTTGTAAATTAAAATCATATCCCCCCTCAAGCGTCTCTTCTCCAGAGAGAATAAGTTCAGTGCCAGTAACCTTTCTTCATTACTAATATCCTCCAGTCCCTTTATTAGCTTTATTGCCCTTCTCTGTACTCACTCCATTTCCAGTACATCCTTCTTGAGGACTGGTGCCCAGAACTGGACAGCATACTCCAGGTGAGGCCAGATCAGAGTCTTGTAGAGTGGGAGAAATATCGCTTTATCTCTTGAGTTAATCCCCTTTTTTATGCATGCCAATATTCTGTTTGCTTTGTTAGCAGTGGCTTGGCATTGCATGCCATTGCTGAGCCTATCATCCACTAGGACTCCCAGGTCCTTTTCCATCCTTGATTCCCCCAGAGGTTCTCCCCCCAGTGTATAGATTGCATTCATATTTTTGCCATCCAAATGCATTATTTTACATTTTTCCACATTAAACCTCATTTGCCATGTAGTTGCCCACCCCATTAATTTGTTGAGATCTTCTTGCAAGGTTTCCACATCTTGCAGAGAAATTATTGCCCTGCTTAGCTTAGAAATGTCAGCAAATACAGAGATTGAACTGTTTACCCCATCCTCCAGGTAATTTATGAGCAAATTAAATAGGACTGGTCCCAGCACAGAACCCTGGGGGACCTCACTTTCCACCCCTGACCATTTTGAGTACTCCCCATTTATCACCACCCTCTGAACTTGCCCTTGTAGCCAGTTTTCAATCCATGTACTCACCCTATGGTCCATGCTAATGGACCTTACTTTGTACAGTAAATGTTTATGGGGAACTGTTTCAAATGCTTTTGCAAAATCATGATACACCATGTCTACAGGCCTTCCTGGCAGCTCACCTTCTCGTAGAATGTTAATAGAATGGTTTGGCAAGAACGATTCTTCATGAATCAATGCTGATTACTGCTAATGATACCGTTTTCATACTAAAATCTTGTATATAGTCCCTTCTCATCCCCTCCAAGAGCTTGCATACTATTGATGTTATGCTAACTGGTCTGCAATTCCCAGGGATGTATTTTGGCCCTTTTTTTGGGGTGTACTCACTTTGGTTAGATACTATATATTTATTATGGTTTTCTTTTTGTCCCTTTTTTCTTTAGAGACCCCATCTGATTTCTGAATTCTGAAATCTGGATTCTGTATTTATGTATTGTAGTTTTTATTTTATTTTTATTTTTACTGTTATTTAAATTTTATTTTTATTATTATTATTTTTATTTTCATTTTTATTTTTATTCCATTTTTAATTTTTCTTCTTCTTCTCGGGTCCCTGACTGGAGCTCCTGACCCCTCCTTTCTGTCAAGTGCCCCCACAGAAAGCAGCTTGCTATGAGGGCACTTGAGCTGAGCTGCAGCTCTGTCTATCCATTCAGTCACAGAACTGTGGTTCAGCCCCGCCCCTCTCTCTCTCTTGATTGGCTAACTTTAATTGACAGCAGCGGGAGCCAATGGTGCAGCTTCTGTGTCTCAGCCAATCAGGGGGGAGAGTCCCGGATGGCCAATTCACTTGTGGACATCGCTGGATAAAGTTGGTGCTCAGGTAAGTATTGGAGGGGCCTGCTGCACACAGAAGGTGTTTTATCTTCATGCATAGAATGCAATAAGACAAAAAACCTTCTGACTTTACAATTACTTTAATTCAACAAGCTGAAGTTAAAAGTTGATTGGCTACCATGCACATCTGCACCAGAGATTAAACTCTCCAGTTTTGGTAAATCAACCCCTGTATGTCTGTCACATTGCACGCCATGATGTTGGGGATGGTTGTATGGTTATACATCTATATCCTTGTAAAACCCAATAAAAACATTATGAAACTAAATTAAAAAACAAGACTGCCTTATAGAGCTTACCAGTTTTTAGATGTGATGTTTGCATTTGTTTTGTTTTGTTAGGTCTTTTTCTCTTCATTTTCACCAGTTGATCCTGTCAGTAAGTCATTTATTTTTAAACTTCTTGCACGAGACCAAGCTGTCCAACAAAAGGGGAAGTTTGAGGGTTGTAACAAATCAATCACCACTGACAGAAGTGCTCACAATGATCTGATTTTATTCCTTTATGTCAAACCTTTAGCTCAAAATGTACAAAGAAAATTGCTGTAACTGTAACAGAAACAGTTAGAATATCTGGCAATTTTGTTTGTTGCTTGTGTCCCTAGCAGGGAGATTCACCCATCTATTTGTCCTGGCATCCTTTTCCACTGAAACAGAAAGTAAGTAGAAAACCTAAATTTGTAAAAAGTGTTCATGCCTCAGGAAGTGAGGTGAAATCTTCCAATGGGGACAAATGGTCTAGTGACAACTGTCCAAAACAATTCCTGTTGTTTCTCCAAGACAGGAAGTGAAGGGAATCCCTTAGGGGTTCAAAACCTACTCTACTCTGTCCAAAACAAAATAACATTTTTTATCTATGCCTACACTTTGGAGTGTATTTATAAAATAAACTGCAGACCTATCCTGTTGCATGTTCATTCATTCTGTATGATTAGGTACGATTCAAATGTTACTAGACTATTTTTTCTCCAGTTTGAATCCTATTCTTTTGTAAGAATATAGTGACTCAGGTAAATACCACATTATGGTCACTAGACAGAACTGATGATCATAGAAATGATCATAGAAATAAATTACAATGATCGTCAGCTGTGCAATTTACACACCTCAAAGTCAGTTTACATTAGGTTACATGCAAAGTGAACTCTATACCTTTTATGTTTTGTTCTAAAAACTAACGATTATCACATTATTTGTTGTGAAAATATTCAATAAAATATAAAAGTTTTAAATTATTACGTTTTCTTCCATTGATGGCTAATATAATCTGTTGCTATTAAAATTAAAAAAAAAATTACTGTTCTTTAGACTTGCAAATATATCCATGAATTCTTAAAAGTAAAGTTTTATCATTAAATGACTTTCGTTGTTCTTGCAGAATTAAAATGTAAATAATATACACAACAGGAGACTGGTACAAAAAGCACTCAATAGATGCTTTAGTAGAAGTTGAAGAAATGTAACGTTGATTTTGTCACTGTGCAGAGATTTTTGCATATTCATGTATGGTAGATTCCACTTGATATGAACTAATGGGAATCAAAAGAAAACTGACAACCACCCTTGGTTTCTATTTTATTGTGCATATTCATCTTATTCATTTGAAGCCTGAATATACATATGAAGTAGATACTCAATATTTTAAGTGTCCTTATGAAATAAGCTACAATTTGTCAAATGTGTGCAACTGTGCTAATAACATAATTTAATAAAATTCTGAATACTTCTGCATAACATTTACATGTATTTCTGGAACTATGTTTCCACAGATTTAAAAGGTTAAAAAAGGTTATTTATCTATTTTTTAAATTATCAGTCACATTGTTTAAAAAAAGTTAATTATCTATTGCAGAAATTGTGATGAGTGAACAGAGAAAAGTTTGGTTCACTGGATGTTCAACACTTGAAAAAATCTGCAAACCCCAACTTTAGAGCCAAAGAGTTTGTGTAAGACCCCTTTCACACTGGGGAGGTTTTCAGGCACTTTAGCACTGGAAATAGCCTCTGCTAAATGCCAGAAAACCACCTCCCATTCATTTCAATGTGACTTTTCACACCAGGGCGGTGCGCTTGCGGGACATTCGGAAAAGTCCTGAAAGCACCTTTGGGGTGGGTTGGGAGCGCTGTATTTAGCACTCCCAAATCACCCTGCCCACTGAAATGAATGGGCAGCGCTTTCAAAGCGCTTGAAAAGCACTGTGAAAGCACCACAAAACTGGAGTTTTTAACCTTTTTGGGGTTAAAAGCGCCCCGCTAGCACCCGAAAAGCAGCATAGAAGTGCTGCTTAAACAGCGCTAAAGTGTGAAAGCAATCTTACTCTTAGTTATTATTGTCCTTTGGCTGTCATTGTCCTTGTACATGCTTCCTGGCTGCAGCTGTCCACAAACACCTGAGCTTCTAGGTGTAGATATCTGCAATAAATTTGCCACACCATGGCCAATCTGACCATGTAAAAGAAGCCCTAAAGAGCGAGAGTCAGAATCGGGGAATGCAACCAATAGTTACAGAAAGAAGGAGTTAGGTGATTTAGGGCTGTTTTTTGTTTTTCATGTGCATGGTTTACAACCAAGGCCTACAGGAGCCAAGTCTACAGGAGCCCAAGGCTTGTAATTGTCACCAGTGCAGCATAACGTCATCATCTGACTGGTGTGGTGATGATCAGGGATTCTGACTGGTGACAGTATGTTGAAATTTTTTTTTTATAAAAAATACATTTTTATTTATTTATTTTTTTAATAATATTTTTTTCATTTTTTTGCATACTTTCATCACCATAGTGACACTGTACTATCCTGTTTCCTGGCCAGCCACTGCATGCTTAGTTCAATGGTTTGCTATGGATTTTTTTGATGACGTTTTCAGTTTTTTACACGAGGATCCTCCTTAAAATCCATACCAGACCTGAAAGGTTTAACCTGCCAGTAAATTACATTTTATTGCTGACTTCTTTTATTTAAAAAAGGCACATGGGCCCTCCAAAGGTCAGAGACTGCCTAGGTCATGAGCTATAACCAGACCACCAATTAACCAACTGCAAAGTAGAGTCCACAAACCCCTTACCAAACAGGTACATTTTCCTTTTAGCACTCTGCTATGTGGACCCTGAGGGTTTCCAGGGATTAGTGATGTGACCCCTGGAACTGTGAAAGAAGTGCTTATACACCCATTGCTTAACCACTTTTCTGAAGAACAATTCTTTAATATTTTTGCACGCATTAAATGATCAATATGTTTCGCTTTTTTTACCTAAAACCCTCAAACAGTTATACATGTTCTTAAAGAGAGAGCACTTTAGAATACAAAGGTGGCAGTTTATTTTCTTATGTTGCATGATATTTGCACAACTTTTGTCAAACAGATATTTTCAGAAAAAAAGTTTTCTAAAATGAATTTGATTGCAAACAAATATGATATATCATAATTTTTAAAATAAAATATAAAAGATGAGGTTGAGTTGAGTAAAGAGATACCAAACATGTCAAGCCTTAAATCTGCATGCGCTCATGAAAATGTGAAAAACAATGGCACCCAAGACTCTTGTTAGGTGACACTTTAAAAGCCCTTATAGGTTATCAGTCTACAGTTAACCAGGAATTATGGCTCTAGAATTATTGCTCTCACTCCAAACTTCATTGCAATACCTCACATGGGTGGTGCCATTTATGCTTACATATATATGTTCACCTCATATTATGTTCAGGTGTTTTTCTTATTTTCATTTATTTTAATCATTTTATTGTTACACATTTTTAAGTTAATTTTATTTCTATCATAAGGGGTGCTAACAGGACCCTTATGTGATAACAGACAGGTGATAGGTCCTCTTAATGGCGACATCAGGGATCTATTAAACCCCTAATGTCTCCCATGCCCTCCATTGCAGCTAATGAAGCACAGATGGTACTTAGATAACAGATGACATAGGAATAATATTAAAAAATCAGGAGCCCCCCAGAAGCTATGCCTGATGAGTTAAAAGAGAGTTTGCAAGCCATTTTCAATAATGTTCCTGGTGAGCCATCTTCTCATCAGATTGAAACAGATTGTGCCCACAGGGCTCTTTGCCTGAGAGGCTTTTTCTCCCTACTGAAAGATGTGATCTGTAGAATACATTTATACATGCTCAAGGAAGAGATCATGTGCAAGGACTGAAATATGTTCAATACTAACCCCTTCACACTGACCGTACGCAAATATGGACTGGGAATTTTTCAGTGGGGCCGTATAATTGTATATCTCCCTTTGTGCTGGGAGCGTTCCGCACAGCGCACTCCTATCACACAGAGACTGGAGTCTTACCGAGAGCCCCGGGCCCCGTTTTAACTATTGGAACCTGGAAAGTTAAATGCTGGGTCACCTAATCACTGTGATAGCCTCTGATTGGCTATCACAGTGATCAGTCACTGTGAAGCCCACCCCCCTGTCTTTTGTCTCTGTGAATGGATGAGACAGATACATTGTATCTTTCTCTGTCCTATCAGAGATAGAAAAAAAGTGTGCGTAGAAAAATATAAAAATTAAAATAAAAAAAAAATACTTAGATCAAAGTTTGATCCATGTGCATTATCTTTTGTAAAAATATTTATTGAATAAAATGGTAAAAAGAAATTACTCACAAGCAATTGTAGAAAAAGGCACAACGTGAAAATGCACCGACTAGTAGCATACGGTCTAAGATGATCGAAACCTTCCAAAGATTGTGGAGGAACGCACAAGCATCACTACCATCTGTAATAAGGAGAGCCGGCAAAACTGTAATCCTTGAAGTGTCGTTTCTTGGTACAACCAATCTTGACTTTAGATTTTGCTGCTACCACAAAGCAGGGGCGTTGCTAGGTGTACAAAAGATCTGGGGCTAGAGCCCATAGCAGCATAGTAAAGAAAGTCATGCACTTGGGCGGGCATACACATGTATATACAGTATTATACATGTATGTGTGTGTGTGTGTGTGTACATCCCCAGAGAGCCCCCCACTTATATCAGGGTCCCCAGAGAGCCCCCTTTACATCAGATTCCCCAGAGAGCCCCCCTTTACAACAGGGTCCCCAGAGAGCCCCCCTTTACATCAGGGTCCCCAGAGAGCCTCCTCCTTACATCAGAGTCCCCAGAGAGCCTCCCTCTTGTGTCAGGGTTCCCAGAGAGCCCCCCTTACATTAGGGTCCCCAGAGAGCCTCCCTCTTACATCAGGGTCCCCAGAGAGCCTCCCCTCCCCTTGGGGACCCCTGCAGAGACTCGGGGCTATGGGCCCCAGATACAGGGCTATAGCCCCAAAAGCCACCCCCTAGTGACACCACTGCCACATAGTATTCTATTTGAACATTTTGAACATTTTCCCTTCTTTTAAGGAATATATGTCTCCCTTGGAGTAATAAGGTCCTAATATCTCATTTTTTTCTACACACTTCTTTTTGGCTCGACAAAATAACTTTTTATATTGCCTTTCTTTCCTCTCCCTCTTCTCATGCTGGCTAAAAACAGGTGTAGTCACTAACCACTTGAATAATTGGTGGTATCAATCAAATATGTTAATTTTTTGAGACACTAACCTGATAGGCCAATTTTGTAAAGATGGAGTTTGCATGTTAGTGTATATAGTTACATAGTTAGTAAGGTTGAATAAAGACACCAGTCCATCCAGTTCAACCTGAGTTAGTGTACGTGTCTACAATTATCCCTATCCCTGTACATTGCATCTCATTAAGATGCTCATCTATTATATTATTATTTATTTAAGGTACCCATATAGTGCCATCAATTTACACATACATCGCACACTCACATTGGTCCCTACCCTTAAGGAGCCCACAATCCAAGGTCCCCAACCAACATTCATACACTAAGGCCAATTTTGGACAGAAGCCAATTAACCTACCAGCATGTCTTTGGAGTGCGGGAGGAAACCGGAGTACCCGGAGGAAACCCATGCAGGCACAGGGAGAACATGCAAAATCCAGGCAGGTAGTGTCGTGGTTGGGATTAGAACCAGCGACCCTTTTTACTGCTAGGTGAGAGTGCTAACCACTACACCACTGTGCCGCCCACTTTTGCCATATCTGTTTCAAACTAGCTACGACTAAGGCTATTGCCGAAACACGTCAGCTTTATTGTTTTATTGTCACTCTATTGCACCAATAAACAACACTTCAAGGATTACAGTTTTGCCGGCTCTCCTTATTACTGTTGCATTGGAGTGTGTTGGGACACATCGAGCCTCAGCACCTGTGAGTGAACCTGGTGCATGGATTGAGTTGTCCCTGCAGAGAGCACTGTTACCTTTCTTTTTTTCCATGCATCACTACCAGCTGACGCGTTTCGAAGGGTGTTCTTCATCAGAGCTCAGCAGTGAACACTCCTTCAGCAGTCCCTATTTATTCCTGAAAACATCAGTGGATCAGGGAGGACGCTTGGGGCCCCTCCCCCTCAATACGCCCCTCCCTCTCACGCCCCTTAATCATAAGGGCGAAAAATATAAATAAATAACTAGAGATCAATACATAAGTAGATATTATATGAGTATATAAATAAATAATGCTACTAGAGAACTACCCATGATGGGAGCAAAATGAACCCTTGATTATAGGTCATAGCATGCTGCGCACATAAAGTACAGAGATGACACTGGCATGAGGTGTGTGAACCTAGTAGGTGGGAGAACCCCCCATTTTACGCAAATGATCGTATCAGAGTGGAAAGTGTACCTTCAGTAGCCTCTCAGAGTTCCCTATATTTGGGAAGCCGCGCTGCCAGGTATGCAATACACCAATCATTTCTGAATAGTAATCTCGTCCTGGGACGCACGCCAATGCGTTTACGGTCCAGGCAGGAGGAAGAGGCGGGATACGCATCACTTCCTCCGCATCATACGCCGCCCGACGATGATGTGGGCGGCGAAGGGCTGCTCAGCGCCATATTGCTGGGGGCAGAGTCCAAAGGAATCCGAGGTCGGCCGCTAATTGAAGCCACCCAACGTCAGCCTGAACATACAGCTGCCTTGCAGGCAGCGGCTCAAACGGACCAGAAGACCATATGGCCCCTACAGAGAGACCAGAATGGCCCCTGCAAATTAATGGATAATAATAATAATAATAAAAAATTATAAAATAATTAACAAATGAGAGGATAATTGATAAATACATAATAAATAATATTGAAAAATGGTGAATATTATAGTATATAGTATAGTATAAGAGTATAATATTTATAACCATTTCTCCTTTCTTGGAGAGCACTATTTGCAGATCAAGGGCACAGCTATGGGGGCCAGGTTTGCCCCCAGCTATGCCAACATTTTTATGGGTTATTGGGAGGAACTGTTCATGTGGAACAATAACCCTTTTGGGGTGAACCTGGTCCTCTTTGCCAGATACATTGATGACATTCTCATAATTTGGGATGGAACCGATCAGGAATTGCATCTCTTTCTTGAGCACTGCAGAGACAATCCCTTCGGGATCAAGTTCACCCACGTCATCAGTAGCGATAGCCTTGTTTTCTTAGATCTTGAGCTCAGGAGTGTCCTGATGGCAACATCCTCTCCAAAACACACTTTAAACCCAATAGTGGTAACTCCTTTCTGCATGCAGACAGCAATCACCATCCTAGATGGATTAGAAATGTCCCTTATGGACAGTTCTGCCGTCTAAAGCGCACTTGCACTAAGAAAAGTGACTACCTGGAACAGAGTAAGACCCTCCAGAATAAATTCCTAGATAAGGACTATGATTCCACCCTAATCGAGACCGCTTTTAATAAATATGCCCACCTGTATGATGAGCCTCTCGTACATGATCTACAGTCCGCCTCCACCACCGATCAGGATACTATACAAACCCGGTTTTCTACTCAATATACCAATAAAGCTTTTGAAATACAAAGCATTCTACCGAAAAATTGGAGCATTCTTAAGCACAACCCAGTGCTTAGTAAGCACCTCCCTGATGGACCCAATATAGTCTACAGAAAACCACGAGATCTAAGAAGTCTGATAGCTCCCAGTATGGTGAGTAAGCCCGTGAGTAGGTCCACCAATGCTTGGTCGACCATCTTTAACCAGAAAGGTAGCTACAAATATAGTGTCAGGAATTGTGGCACATGTCAATACATGTGGCACAGAAAAGAGACAGTCACTGGCAAGGATGGCAGGGTCCATCATCTGAAGCAGTTCATCAACTGTGGGACGGACTACGTGGTGTATGGCATTATTTATCCGTGTGGGTGCCTTTACGATGGCCGTACTTCTCGTCCCATGAGAGTGTGTATTGGCGAACATAAATGTGACATCACCAACACTCGGGTCAAATATCCAGTCCCTCGGCATTTTCAGGAAGCCCACCATGGAGATCCATCAGGGATGAGAGTGTTTGGGACTGAGTCCATTAGGGGTGATCTTGATAGGGGTAGAAGACACCGAAGGCTTTGCAAACGCAAAGCCTATTGGATATTCACCCTCAGTAGCATTACCCCCAGGGGATTGAATGAGGATCCCGAGGTTCACAAAATTATTTAACTCTGCAGAGCCCAGTAGTGGCTTTCTCACTTTTCCCTCCCCCTACTTTCCTCCTCTCTCCCTTTGCCCTTTTCTCTTTCTCCATCTCTACCATTTCGCTCTTCTTAGGTTGGCTCTGATTTATGCGTTCACATTTGTATGCTTTTTTAAAAAAGGTTTTTTAGTCTATTAGTTTATCATGCATTTTTATTCAATTTTTAATTAATTTCCCATTATACTATTTATTGTCTATTATTATTGCTACTGTAACACCATTCATGATATTTTTTATATTTTTTGTATTTATAAAATATGTGTATCCTTTTGTTATTGACAAACCTGTCAACTCCACAACCATATGTTGCACACAGTAACTGGGGAGGGATTATCTTTACCCTTATTCACTGCATGTCTCCCCGTTGTTTCGGTATTTTTTATATGCCTAATATTATGTATCTATTCAATATTGCTTCTCAAGTTACTGTATGGTGCTACATGTGTTCATCTCCTTCAGCACTATCCCTGTTTAGTGCATTCCAGTCTGGGTTGTCCATATATATATATATATATATATATATATATATATATATATATATATATATATATATATATATATATATTTTCCCCATATGACGACCCTTGCTTGATTCATGGCATGCCAGCGGTGTGGGCACACATGTGACGTGCAGGATTGCATGTGTGGTGTGTGCGTCATGCGTCAGCAGTATTTTGTGCTGGCGCTCAGGTGGAAACTATTATACTATTATAATATTATTATAATTATATTCACCATTTTTCAATATCATTTACTATGCATTTATCAATTATCCTCTCATTTGTTAATTATTTTATCATTTTTTATTATTATTATTATCTTCCATTAATTTGCAGGGGCCATTCTGGTCTCTCTGTAGGGGCCATATGGTCTTCCGGTCCGTTTGAGCCGCTGCCTGCAAGGCAGCTGTATGTTCAGGTTGACGTCGGGTGGCTTCAATGAGTGTCCGGTGTCTTGTCAAATACAGTCCCCTATCATATAGTGTCCGCCCTGTACTGCGCAGGCGCAGTACAGAGGACAAACGAGACGCCGAAAGTCTCCGAAGTTTAACAGCTGATCATCAGCATCAGCTGTACACGGCGCCTGCGCTTTTATTCTCACCCTATGTCCAGGTTCATTCCCTACTATCCAAGTGGACATAGAGTGAGAATAAATAGTTGCCGAGCGCAGCGTGGCCGTGCCCGAAGCGTGGCGAGCGAAGCGAGCCCGCGAGGGGCCCTCTTACACTGCCATCGCTAACAAGTGCCCGAGCGCCGTGTACAGCTGATGGTCAGCTGATCAATTTCGGAAACTTTCGGCATCTCCTTCTGCTACGTACTGCGCAAGCGCTGCGCCTGCGCAGTACGGAGCGGACACTATCCGATAGGAGGACAGTATATGTCAGAACACCGGCCTCTGATTCCTTTGAACTCTGCCCCCGGCAATATGGCACCGAGCAGCCCTTCACCGCCCACGTCATCGATGGGCGGCGTATGATGCGGAGGAAGTGATGCGTATCCCGTCTCTTCCTCCTGCCTGGAGCGCAATCTCATCGGCGCGCGTCTCAGGACAAGATTACTATTCGGAAATGATCGGTGTATTGCAGACCTGGCAGCGCGGCTTCCCACATATACAGGAACTCTGAGAGGCTACTGAAGGTACACTTACCACTCTGATACGATCATCTGTGTAAAATGGGGGGTAGTTCTCTAGTAGCATTATTTATCTATATACTCATATAATATCTACTTATCTATTGATCTCTAGTTATTTATTTATTTATATTTTTTCGCCCATATGATTGAGGGGCGTGAGAGGGAGGGGCGTATTGAGGGGGGGGCCCCAAGCGCCCTCCCTGATCCACTGATAATGTTTTCAGGCATAAATAGGGACAGCTGAAGGAGTGTTCACTGCTGAGCTCTGATGAAGAAGGGACGTTCCCTTCAAAACCCGTCAGCTGGTAATGATGCTTGTGCGTTCCTCCATGACCTTTGGAAGGTTTCGCTCATCTTAGACCATATGCTGCTAGTCGGTGCATTTTCACATTGTGCCTTTTTCTACAATTGCTTGTGAGTAATTTCTTTTTACCATTTTATTCAATAAATATTTTTACAAACGATAATGCACATGACTAGTGCGCCCCTCTTTTCTTTCTTTCTCATTGTCTATTAGGATTCCCCATCCTTGAGGGCAGCCTGTGAGGGCGGCCTATGTCGTTGTACTACCTGTCTGGTCATCCACTTGTGCGCAGGAGTCGTTTTTTTTATCTGCTATCTACTCCAAGGTCAGGGTCAGTCTTTTTTGGACAGGATTTTTTCTTTAGTTAGTATCAGTATCAGTTAGTGTCAGTGTGTTTTAGGTAGGATAAAAAATAAGCAAAATGTGCACTATTGTTTTTGGGCTGTACTATGGGTACAAACAAATATTAACATACACATATGTGGTATTGTTGCGATCGTCAGGAGCAGGAGGATTCATTTTGGGCTGTTCTTTGGTGGTGAGTGAGGGTGGTAGCAAGAAATATACAGTTACATTTTAAAATGTTTTTTTTTTTTACTACCGTTGGCCAGTTTTCCTTAGATAATAAAAAAAGCAAGAGAATTCCATAACTATTTACCACCAAATGAAAGCCCAATTTTTCCTGAAAAAAAAACAAGGTATAATCCACCTGGATGCACAAAGTAGTTGTGATGATATGTACGGTTTTAGTAACACATGTCAAAGTTGCAAAATTGGGCTTAGGCATTAAGATTTGTTTTTCGCTTAGGCGCAAAGGGGTTAATTTATTGCATTAGGGTGTGCACCCCAAAGCTCAAACACACATTTGTGTATATATATATATATATATATATATATATATATATATATATATATATATATATATATATTACCAAAAGTATTGGGATGCCTGCCTTTATACGCACATGAACTTTAATGGCATCCCAGTCTTATGCCCTGTACACACGGTCGGACATTGATCGGACATTCCGACAACAAAATCCTAGGATTTTTTCCAACGGATGTTGGCTCAAACTTGTTTTGCGTACACACGGTCGCACACAGTTGTAGGAATTTCCGATCGCCAACAATGCGGTGACGTCAACCACGTCCGACGAGACTAGAAAAGGTCAGTTCAGAACCAAGTGCGGCACCCTTTGGGCTCCTTTTGCTAATCTCGTGTTAGTAAAAGTTTAGTGAGAGACGATTTGCGCTTTTTCAGACTCGTGGCTTTCAGATCGTTTTCTGCGGTTCAGTTTGTGCTTGTGGGTTTGTATCTGCTCTTCAGTGCATGCAGTCAGTTCGTATCGGAGTTTTCTGTGCAATCTTGCCCACTCGTTGCTGTTTTTCAGGTCGCTCTTCACAGGCCTTGGTGTTCTTCAGTGCGTTCTGTTACTTCGTTCTGAGCAGCCGACCGTTTTCTAGCCATGTTTTGTATACGTACTCCTCGTAGAGCTCGTGCTGTGCGGGGGCTTGGTGTTGGGGGGTGACCAGTTCTCTCATATGCCTTTGCTCCATGAGATCCATGAGAATAATCCTGATGATTTCAGGAACTTTCTCCGGATGACGGACCCCGTATTTCACCGTCTGCTAGCTTTGCTGACCCCCTATATCAGCAGGCAGGATACCTGCATGAGGCAAGCCATCACTGCGGAGCAGAGGCTCGTCGCTACCCTGCGATACTTGGCGACAGGGAGAAGCCTGCAGTTCTCAACAGGCATCTCCCCCCAGGCTCTGGGTATCATTATCCCAGAGACCTGTTCTGCCATCATCCAGGTCCTGCAGAAGGAGTATATGAAGGTAAGTTTTTTATCCTTTAATATCACATTTTATTGTATTGAATGTTTGCTAATATATTGTATTTCTCTCCTCATTCCCAAATTACCATGATTGTAATATGCTGTGAATGTCCCCTTTGTTCTCATGCATGCTGGATTTTTATGTAATTATTTTTTTAGTCCTTCATACATATTTGCCTTCACTAACCTCCCCAGCATGCTCTCCTGCCCCTATATTCACCTCATGTAGTCACTTAACAATGTATTTTATCAGCTCCATAGTAGTGCTTTACCCCAAACACCCCCTAAAATGTTTTGAAATGTGATTTGTGCTTTAAATTCAGGCAGAGTGCCAGAGGCTTTTTTTTGTGTTGTCCCCAAATCATTTTTAGTAACCCTCCCTCCCCCCAACTGCTAAGTCAGCTGATCCCAATTCTCTATCTATCCTCAATCATCTATCTGCTGACTTTGCCAAACCCATACACACTATACCCATCTCTTTTGTGGTCAGATTTATGGATGAATTCCCCAAAGCATGTAGTGCAAGGGCCTGCCTGTATACTTTCAAATGGTACTGTTTAAAGTTTTGGGATCCTATTATTATCTTGATAGGTAATAGCAGAATGTCCAAATGTGCTCAAATGTGTACAGTGTGTATTTATATCTTTGTATTAGGACACTTCTTACCTGTCCAGTGGGCTGCCAATAGTGTAACTAAGGAGGGGCTGTTCCCAGTAATACCCTGTATTTAGGCATTCATCTCTCAATGAAGTGGAGAGGGTTACCTGTCCAAGATCCCCCCCCCCCCATAATGTTAGAAATGGCCCATGAGAGGGGGGGAGGGGGAATATGATAGGTGTACCTTATACTTTGGTGTTGTAAAATTCCCCTTAATAAATGTTATCTGGAGGTTGGCCAAGAATGTTTGTGTCTAATCTGCTTGCCATGTTTATGTGCAAAAATAGTAATTTTTTTTGTTTTCCTCAATAGTTTCCTTCCACGCCACAGGAATGGCAGACTGTGGCCTCCCACTTTGCCCAGCGGTGGGACTTTCCTAACTGCGGAGGGGCAATTGATGGGAAACACGTCCACATCGTCCCACCACCCAACTCGGGGTTGTACTATTATAATTACAAGGGGTTCAATAGTATTGTGATGTTGGCGGTGGTGTCGGCTAATTACGACTTCCTGTATGTGGACGTAGGGAAGAATGGCCGGATGTCCGATGGTGGAGTCATCGCCCAGACGGAGTTTTACAGGCATCTCCAGAATGGCAGCTTGGCCTTGCCACCTCCAGAAGACAATGTGGAAGGACTCCCATTCGTCTTCGTTGCGGATGAAGCATTTGCGCTGGGGGACCATCTTATGCGGCCATTCCCGATGAGGACCCTCACCCCGGAACAGAGGGTTTTTAATTACCAGCTGGCCAGAGCCAGAAGAGTGGTGGAGAACACATTTGGAATCATGGCCAGCCGGTTCCGCCTATTTCTGATACCCATCCATATGGCGGAGTATAAACTTAATCATATAATCCTGGTGTGCTGTGTTCTACATAACTTTTTACGCCAACATTCTGCCAACTATGCTGGCTCAGTTGGGCCTGAGGCCGAGTTCTTTGCGGGTAGGGGGGCCATCAATATGCCAGACAATTTGTGAAGCCTTTATCAAATAAAAAAGAAAAAGCTAATCTTTGGTGACATTTACTGCTTGTGTTTGTTTTAGCTGACCCTGACAGCAATGTGGGTAGTCCTGAAAATGGCGTGATTGTGTAACCTTATACAAAGCACTGTTGGGTGTTATTTACTAAAGGCGTAGACACTTTGCACTACAAGTGCACTTGAAACTGCATTGAAACTGCACTTGTAGTGCAAAGAGGATTTGCCCTTAGGAAATAACCCCCATTTTCACAGAAAACAGCAATTACATCACCACAAAAGTGTTGTAGCGTTGAGACAATAATCCACACATTCTTGATAACAATCTTTTTAATACCTGCACAATCACATGTGCATTTAGAAAAGGTTTTTAAAACAAACCAACATGTTTGTTGTAAAACAATTTTTGGGTGGCATTATCAAAAATAGAAATGTCCATTTAAGTTAAAACAGGCATGTGTAAAACCAACAAGAAAGACAAAAATCTTAACCTTACAAAGTTCACATATGGTAAAACTTGAAGGCAATATCAGACATGAGTATTTAGGAACTGTGTTTGATATTGCGTTCAGATGGGGTGAAGTCACCCCTTGAAAAGCCAAATTTGTTAGATGCACACCAATTTACGAATGTCAACATGTGCTCGCTGCCATCATGTGGGATCAAGGGACGTGTTTTGGGGGAGCAACCCCTTCCTCACAGCTACTTTATTTTTGAGGAAGGGGTTGCACCCCCAAAAAGCGTCCATTGATCTCCCGTGATGGCAGATAGCACATGTTGGCACACTGTGTGCATCCTCCAAATTTGGCTTTTCTAAACATCGCTAAAACATTTTTAAGATCGTAGCACACAAAAAAAAACAAAGTGATTTTGAGGGGTTTTAAATTCGCCCCAAAACATCAATGATGTTATTATTTTTTTGAATAACATCATTGATTTTTTTCTCGAGGTTTTCCAATTCTAAATTACACCCCATGATCTCCCCGATCAGGATCTGTGCACTTTCTGATGTGAAAGGATCTGGATCCACAACATCACGATCACCTAAAAAGAGAGAAATCAAACAAAAACATGTATCAAAAATCTGCCGGCATCCATCTCTTACCTGAGTCTGTGGTCGCAGACACTCACCTGTTGTGGTGTCAATTTCCACCACATCTTCTTCCTCCTCCTGCTCAGCTTGGGTTGGGGGTATTTCCCCTTCTTCCAGAGGTGGGGGGTCTGTGGTCTTCTCGGATGAGGGGTGTCCTCCGAGTCTTTTCTCCCCTATGTAAAACAAAAATGGTATAATTAGCACACAGATGTTTGATGGCTGAAATCTAAAGATGAAACATTGCTTGGAAGTGGGGTACAATTGTCTATTTGGGCAGAGTTCCAAGATGTAGCATTTTTATTGTCCTTTGTCAAGCTTCAAGACTTTACCTGTTTTGTACAAGCTTCACAGATGAAGACCCCACTTTAGTATACACTGGGGCACCTGTGTGGGCCCCCTAATAAAAAAGGGTGTTCTGGTGTCCCACACTAGTGCTCCAGCGTCCAGATGTGAAAACAGCTGCTGAGTGTCCTCTCCTTACACAGAATCTAGTTTGCATTTCATTCTAGTAACAAACCCATCTACACAACCAAATATTTTTCATACAAGTAGGCCCTAAAAAATGTAGGAAAATGCATATGGCCTAAACAATGGTGTTTTATAAGCCGAAAGAAAAATGTTTGATACAAACGAATAATGGGCCCATGAACATTAAAGTTGCCATTTTAAACTGTACAACACTTAAGAAAAGCATATGGAGCAGCACGAACGTAATAAAGACAAAAAGAATAGGAACACAGCACAACTACTTACTTTTTTGCAGCTCTCTCCGGATCTTTTTGTACTGCTCAGGCTCTCTTAATTTCAGGTCCGACCACCGCTTCCTGAGCTGATCTTTCGATTGTCATACCCCGAAATTCCAGTGCAGACTTTTGACCACTTTCGCCATGATCTTGGCCTTTCTGATATTGGGGTTGGGGTAAGGTCCATACTTCCCGTCATAGTCGGCCTTCTTCAGGATTTTGACCATCTCCAACATCTCCCCAAAGGACATATTTGTGGCCTTAAATCGTCTCCTTCTGGATCTGGACGTTTCCGGATCCGGGCTTTCCTCCTCCTCGTTGCTATAATTAGCACGCACTTGCTCTGACTCCGCCATGTGCTCTTCACCCACTGCGCCGAACGAAAAGGGACGGGGAATAGACTAGGAAGAACGTCAGGGGTGGGCGGAGTTACACGCATGCGCAGTGTGTATAAGGCGTAACAAGCGTGCGTACTACGTACAATCTGTGAGCGGACGAAGGAGTATCGGAGGCGCCGATCGTGATAACGAAGGTAAGAGCCAAACTTGGGCCTATACTGCTTCTACATTGAGGCCTATATTGTAACAAGATTAGGAGAGTTTTGCCTGACATTAGGGTTTGTCTTGTGTCTTGCAGTGAAAATGGATATCTTGAACGATACCGACTTCATGGCAATCTTCATTGACATGTTCAGGGAGCTGCCTTGTCTGTGGGAGATCAACCACCCACATTATAAGAACTAAACAAAGCGGAAGGCAGCACTGGATCAATTGTTGGAAATTGTGAAGCAGGTGATCCCCACGGCAGACATCACCTAATTGAGGATCCTAATTGGTGGCCTGAGGAGCACATATCTAAATCCAGGATTTGCAGAGATCCGGATCAGCAGATGACATCTATGTCCCCAGGATGTGGTACTATGACAGGCTGCATTTTCTGGCAGGTCAGACTGAACCCAGGTCATCACTCTCCAGTCTTCCTTCCACGCTTCCTTCCCCCCCAGCTGAGGCTTCTGGGCCTTCCAGGCAGCAACATGTAGAGGAGCCCAGCTTGAGCCAGGTATAGCATTCCTCTAAATAGTTCAGGTTGTCCAATCAATGATGTTAACTAGATGTTAGTTTGGAGTACTAATTTCTGATTGTGATTGATGATGCAAAAACTAAAACCATGTCCCTTTTTCATACACAGGGAAGTCTCAGCCAGGAGGTGGCCAGGCCGAGCAGGCTGCCTGATATGCCAGTCCCTCCCCTACACCTGCAAAGAGAAAGTGGCAGGAAGAGGAGTACCCTAGAGGAGGCTGCCATAGGCCTCTTTTGGAAGGCTACAGAGGCCCTGGGAGCACCAGACACTGTGGAGGAGGACTTTGCTGCCATAATTGCCTGTAAAATGCAGCGGATGGAGGAGGGCCAACAACTCATGTGTGAGTCATTAATGTTTGAAGCTCTCAATAAGGGGTTGAGGGCCCAACTAACATCTGATACCCACATTTGTGACCTCACACATGGTCCTCCTCCTCCTCCTCCTCCTCCTCCAGGTCCTTCTACTTCTCCTCCTCATCCTCCAGGTCCTACTAGTCCTCCTCCTCCTCCAGGTCCTACTCCTCCTCCTGCCACATGTCCAACAGCAGAGCCACAGCCAGGAATGAAGCGTGGAAGGAAGACCAGAAAGTGATGACCCTGGATCCAGTCTGGTCTGGCAAAAGATGCAGCCTCTTGTGGTACCACAGCCTGGGGTCATCTTCTGCTTTCCGGATCTCTGGGACTTCTGGACCAGACTGCACTTCCTTACATATGGACTCCTCAGGCCACCAATTTTGATGTTAAAGAATTGATGTCTGCCCTGGGGGTCCAAGGCTTCGCTAATTTCTGCTGTTTATCCAGTGTTGCCTCCCTCTTTGTTTGGTTCTGAGCCCTTAATAAAGGATTTTTGTTTTCAATTATACTTGCCTATGTGTTTTTTCCTTCAAAAAGGACAGTTTGTTGGTGAGGATTAAGGTACATTTCAAAAATACTATGTGAAATTAACAAGGGACACCAACACCAAACAATCTCCTTGAGATTAAATAATACAAGATAATAATGGTGTTGTGGTAACTTGACACACAAAAAACACACAAAAATATTCCGGAGTAAATCTAAAAATAAAATAAAACAAAGATCAGCCTTGGAAAAAATACAAACCTAAAATCTAAAAAAAAATGCCTTTAAAAAAAAAATATATATTTTTGTCAGATGTGATAAATCCAAATATATTGAGGGAATCCCGATAAATAGTAAAGAAATAAGTTTGTGAGAAGTCTGTGTGAATATGAGCAGCAAAACTACTTCATTCTTCTCACATTATAAAGAAGAAGAGAGTGCGCTGTATTAAACCATTTTTAACATTGCAGCATGACGAAAGTTCTGTATCCATTCCGAACGCTAATTTTACCCAACCGAGCTGTTCCGTCTCGGAATTTCTTCTGAGGCCACACACGGTCGGAATTGACGCGATCGGATTTTGTTGTCGGAAAATTTTATAGCCTGCTCTCAAACTTTGTGTGTCGGAAAATCCGATGGAAAATGTCCGATGGAGCCCACACACGGTCGGAATGTCCGACAACACGCTCTGATCGGACATTGTCCATCGGTAAATCCGACCGTGTGTACGGGGCATTACTCTGTAGGGTTCAATAGTGAGTTGGCCCAGCCTTTGCAGCTAAAACAGCTTCAATTCTTTTGGGAAGGCTGTCCACAAGGTTTAGGAGTATGCTTATGGGAATGTTTAATAAAAAATAAATAAAGTGCGCTAATTATATGAAAATACACACATAGATGTGAATACATGTGGGTGGTAGTAAAAACCACAATCTACTGAGAGCAAGTAAATGACTCCATGAGTGGTAAAAATATATAAGTGCAAAACATAAAAACTCAAATAAAAAGAAGAAACAAAAAATGTGTACATGTGAAATACAATGATATTAATAGCGTGAAAGTCTGAAAATCAAACAAACTCAGTCCATGGGTTCAAATATAAAAAGCTCATCAGTGAAAAAAAGCTTCCATCCACTATACAGCTCAGCAGCAACTAATCCCCCTATGAGTGGATTGACAAGGGAGAGAGATGTGCAGGATGGTGCAAATCCACTGGCGGTGACTCCAATAAGTAAGAAAGTGATAAAGGTGGACTCTTACCCTTCGTGTTGGACCCCCTCCTTGGCAGGGTCTATCAGGCATGCAGATTTTTGCCCTCTGCAGGGACCATGTAATGAGAAGATCTCCCCAGCAGCTGTTAGGAATGTTGTCTCCGATCCGGGCTGGTCCAAGTGAAACGCCTGGAGAGGGGGAAAGGAGTCTTTTTTATACACTTAAAGACTCAAATGCTCCTGGTACCATGCTTAAGAGCATTTCGAAGCATTTATGAGCCCCATGCATACTGCTGCTCTAAAACTGATGGCTTTTAGGGGTTTTGAATACACCTCAATAAAAGCCTATGGGGTTGATTTACTAAGACTGAAGAGTGCAAAAAGATGGGAATGTTTGACCATTCTTCCACAAGCAGATTTGTGAGGTCAGACACTGATGTTGGACGAGAAGGCCTGGCTTACAGTCTCCACTCGAATTCATCCCAAAGGTGTTCTATCGGGTTGAGGTTTGCCTGTGCAGGCCAGGCAAGTTCCCCCACCCCAAACTCGCTCATCAATGTCTTTATGGACCTTGCTTTGTGCACTAGTCCAAATCATTTGGTGGAGGGGGGATTGTGGTGTGGGGTTGTTTTTCAGGGGTTGGGCTTGGCCCCTTAGTTCCAGTGAAGGGAACTTTTAAGGCAGCAGCATACCAAGATATTTTGGACAATTTCATGTTCCCAACTTTCTGGGAACAGTTTTGGGATGGCCCCTTCCTGTTCCAACATGACTGCACACCAGGGCACAAAGCAAGGTCCATAAAGACATGGACTTAGCAATGGTGGTGGAAAATTAACTTCAAGTTGCAAAAATTCACATTACAATAATAACTGAAACATAGAATTAAGTGTAACAATCTAAAAAAAAAAATCCAAACTGCTATAATGGTGTGAACCTCTCAGCTAAAAAAGTTGTTGCACTGTTGCAGCTAATTTTTATTGCAATTATCCGTAGAGGGGTTTCCACCACCCCTGCTAAGTTTTAAAAAAGGCATGTCTTATTCTCATTTTAATGTGTTATACATGTGAAATCACATATCACTTGAAGTTAATCTGTATGGCAAATATCTATAGGAAGGGTTTCCACCATCCCTGCTAAGTTTCATTTGTTATGTCTTTTTTCAGTTTGATGTGTATTATATGTGACATTACTGTATATATCACGCACACCAGTATTGTGGTAATGTTGACGTTTATTGAGATTTCCATACATTAGATGGTTCCACCATTATTGTTACGTTATTGATTTTTTATTGTGGTGTGGGAACACATAACAGTGCTTAGCAGCAAGCCTTTTACTGACACTTTTTTATTTAACCTCCAGTAGTTTATTGTAAATAGTAGTGTGGTGATTATCTATTATACTATAGATCGGCATTAATAAACATCGACAGATTTCAGTTGTGCCCCACCAGGCTGCCCCCCCCATGGACAATGTGTCTGCCTGCTGAGTTCATCTTCCCATCCCTGCACTCAGTGCACTGATGGGCAGCACTGATGGGAACTGATTGGTAGCACTGATAGGCAGCACTGATGGGCACTTATTGGCACCACTGATTGGCAGCACTGATGGGCACTGGCAACAATAATGGGCACTAAAAGGCACTGCTTGGTGGCACTGATTGGCACTGATAGGCAGCGCTGATGGGTGGCACTGATAGGCAGCACTGATAGGTAGCACTGATTGGCAATGATATACAGAATTGATTGGCAGCACTGATGGGGACTAATTGGCAGCACTGATGGTCACTGATATGAAGCACTAATAGGTGGCACTGATGGGCACTGATAGGTGACACTGTTTGGCAGCACAGATGGGCACTGGTAGGCGGCACCGATAGGCAGCACTGATGGGCACTGATTGTCACTGATAGATGGCACTGATGGGCAACACTGAGTGGCAGCATGGATGGGCACTGATTGGCACTGATAGGCCACACTGGCAGCACTGATGGGCACTGATAGGCAGCACTGATGGGCACTGATTGACACTAATAGGTGGCACTGAATGGCACCGATCAGCAACACTGATTGGCAGCACTTATGGACACTGATAGGCAACAATGATTGGCAGCAATGATATGCGGCACTGATAGGCACACTAATGGGCACTGATTGGCACTGATAGGTGGCATTGATTGGAAGCACTGATTGGCAATAATAGGCAACACTGATGGGTACTGGTTGGCACTGATAGGTGACATTGGTTGGCACTGATTGGCAGCACTGATGGACACTGGCACTAATAGGTGGCACTGTTTGGAAGCACTGATTAACACTGATAGGCAGCACTGAGTGACACTGATAGGTGGCAATGATTGGCACTGATAGGCAACACTGATTGGCAGCACTGATGGGCACTGATAGGCAACACTGATCAGCAGCAATGATATGCAGCACTGATAGGCAGCGCTAATTGGCACTGATTGGCACCGATAGGTGACACTGATTGGAAGCACTGATTGACACTGATAGGCAGCACTGATTGGCACTGATAGGCGGCATTGGTTAGCACTGATAGGCAGCACTGCTTGACACTGACAAGTGGCACTAATTGGCACTGATGGGCACTGATTGGCACTGATGGGCACTGACAGGTGGCACTGATGGGCATTGATAGGCAACACTGATTAGCACTCATAGGTGTGCGCAGCCTATTGCCTTGGGGTGTGCACCCCAAAGCTCAAACACACATGCCTTTCTCTACAACCTCAGCTGCATGGGGCAGTGAATGAATTGGTCTGTGCTGAGCGACTTCTTGTTCATTCACAAATGGAAGCATAGTAAACATAGTTTACTGTGCTTCAGTTATGAATAAACACAGTGAGTGAGTGTGTTCACTTTGAAAGGGAAGGCGCTGGTAAATGACATATTTACCAGCCCCTTCCCCCACTCTTCATTCTAAAACATCCCCCGCAGCAGCTGGGAGGAGAGGAGAAAAGCCAGCAGCACTGTGGGATGGGGGCCAACAGGGGGTAAGAGGCATTGCATGTAGTGATTAGGGTGTGCCCAGGCACACCTGGCAGACCCCCTGTGCACACATAGCATAATGATATTACCTGGATCAACTTTATGTATAAACTGGTATCGAGTTATATTTTGTGCATTTAGGAAAGGATCCAGGCCTTTGTTAAAATAATCTACTGAGCTTGCCAGAACCAGCTCTTGAGGGAGTCTATTCCACATTTTCACAGCTCTTACCATGATTAAGCCTTTCCGTATTTGGAGATTAAATCTATTTTTCTCCAGATGTAAAGATTGCCCCCTTGTCCTCTGTGATGACCTGAAAGTGAATAACACTACACCAAGTTCACTAACCACTTATTCATTTGTACATGTTAATCATATCCCCTCTTAATCTCCTCTTTTCAAGAGAAAAAAAATCAGTTCAGTTAGTTTTCCCTCATAGCTGAGATCCTCCATGCCTCTTATCAGTTTGGTTGCCCTTCTCTGCACTTTCTCCAGTTCCCCAATAACCTTTTTGTGAACTGGTGCCCAAAACATTACTGCATATGCTAGATGAGGTCTTACTAATGATTTGTACAGGGGCAAAATGATATCATTGTCTCTGCAGTCTATACCTCTTTGAATACAAGAAAGGATTTTGCTCGCTTTGGAAAATGCAGTTTGGAATTGCATGCTATTTATTAAGCTTTTGATCTACCAGAACACCCAGATCATTCCTTGGTAAAGACTTTGGCCCCTTTTTAAATATAGGCAATACATTGGCCTTACGCCAGTTGGTACTATGCCAGTCATTAACCACTTGGCCTCTGGAAGGTTTTACCCCCTTCCTGACCAGAGCATTTTTTGCTATTTGGCACTGCACTAATTTAATTGGTAATTGCGCAGTATCCAAACTAAATTTATGTCCTTTTTTCCCCACAAATAGAGCTTTATTTTGGTGGTATTTATCACCACTGGGATTTGTATTTCTTGCTATATAAATGAAAAAAGACTGAAAATTTTGAAAAAAGCATATTTTCCACTTTTTGTTATAAAAAGTATCCAATGAACTCAAATTTTTTCATACATTTAGGCCCAAATGTATTCAGCTACATGTCTTTGGTAAAAAAAATCCAATAAGCGTATATTGATTGGTTTGCGCAAAACTTATAGCATCTACAAACTATGCTATACATACTGAAATTTACGCAGCTTTTACTTTCTGACTGCCTATCACATTTCTTGAGGTGCTAAGATGTCAGGGCAGTACAACCCCCCCCCCCCCCATGACACCTTTTTGGAAAGTAGGCACCCCAAGCTATTTTCTGGGAAGCATGTTGAGCCATGAAATATTTTATTTTTGCCACAAGTTTCTGGAAAATTGTTTTTGTTATTGTTTTATTTACACAAAAATTTCACTTAATTGATATATTGCTCACAGGTTTTGCAAAATTGAAAAAATAAAAGTAAAAATACATTTTCGTTTTACTTTTTAATTTTCCCAAAAATTGAAGCAACAAATTAGATCTGCAAAGTATTCACCATGCCTCTTAGCAAAATACCTTGGGGTGTCTACTTTCTGAAAAGGGGTCATTTGGGGGGGTTCAGTGCTATCTTGGCATTTCAGGGCCTACAAAACTTTGGTAGGTACTGAGAAAGTGAAATGAGCAATATACGCCCTTAGAAGGCCTGAAGGCGGTGGTCGGATTTTTGGGTCCTGTACGTGGCTAGGCTGCCAAAAAGTCTTACACACGTGGCATCCCCATACTCAGGAGAAGCAGCAGAATGTATTTTGTGGTGTAATTTCACATATACCCATGGCATGTGTGAGCAATAGGGATGGGCTTTAAGTTCGACTCGAACATTGGCTGTTCGCCAGTTCGCCGAACAGCGAACAATTTGAGGTGTTCGCAGCAAATTCGAAAACCACAGAACACCCTTTAAAAGTCTATGGGAGAAAACAAAAGTGCTAATTTTAAAGGCTTATATGCATGGTATTGTCATAAAACGTGTTTGGGGACCTGGGTCCTGCCCCAGGGGACATCTATCAATGCAAAAAAAAGTTTTAAAAACGTCCATTTTTTTGGGAGCAGTGATTTTAATAAAGCTTAAAGTGAGACAATAAAAGTGAAATATTCCTTTAAATTTTGTACCTGGGGGGTGTCTATAGTATGCCTGTAAAGTAGCGCTTTTTTTCCATGTTTAGAATAGTCTGACAGCAAAATGACATTTCTAAAGGGAAATAAAGTCATGAAGTAATAGCAGTGTCGGCTATAGTGAATTGCCTATGGGAGAAATCAAAAGTGCTAATTTTAAGGGTTAATATGCAAATTATTGTCACAAAAAGTGTTTTAGGGACCTGGGTCCTGCCCCAGGGGACATGTATCAAGGCAAAAAAAGTTTTAAAAACACACGTTTTTTCAGGAGCAAAATGACATCTCTAAAGGGGAAAAAAAAAAGTCATGGCCGTTTTTTTGGGAGCAGTGATTTCAATAATGATGAAAGTGAAACAATAAAAGTGTAATATTCCTTTAAATTTCGTACCTGGGGGAGGTGTCTATAGTATGCCTGTAAAGGGGAGCATGTTTCCCGTATTTAGAACAGTCTGACAGCAAAATGACATTTGTAAAGGAAAAAAAGTCATTTAAAACTACTCACGGCTATAATGAATTGTTGGTCCGACAAATAAAACATAAAAGTTGATTGATAAAAACAGCATGGTATTTCCCCATGGGGAACCCCGAACCAAAATTTAACAAAAAATACGTGGGGGGCCCCCTAAATTCTATACCAGGACCTTCAGGTCTGGTATGGATATTAAGGGGAACTCAGTGCCAAAATAAAAAAAAATGGCGTGGGGGTCCCTCTAGATTCCATACCAGACTTGGAGGTCTGGTATGGATATTAAGGGGAACCCCGTGCCAAAATTAAAAAAAAACATGACGTGGGGGTAGCCCTCAAAATTCATACCAGGCCCTTCAGGTCTGGTATGGATTGTAAAGGGAACCGCGCGCCAAATAAAAAAAAAAAAGCATCGGGTCCCCCCAAAAATTCATACCAGACCCTTATCCGAGCATGCAACAAAAAATGCGCTAAAGTGCTATCCTGGCATTTCAGGGCCTCCAAAAACTGTGATAGGTAGTCAAGAAGTTGGAAGGTGCTTATTGGATTTCTGAGTCCTGTACATGGCTAGACTGCCAAAACGTCTCTCACATGTGATATCCCTATACCGAGGAGAAGCAGCAGAATGTGTTTTGGGGTGTAATTCCACATACACCATGGCATGTGTGAGCAATATATCATTTAAGTGACAACTTTGTGTAGAAAAACAAAAAAAAATTTCCAGAAACTTGTGGCAAAAAAAAAAAAATTCCATGGACTCAACATGCCTCTTAGCAAATAGCTTGGGGTGTCTACTTTCCAAAAAGGGATCAGTTGGGAGTGTTTGAACTGTTGTGGCATTTTATGCCCAACATTGGAAGCTTATGCCACACATCACCCAGTTTTCTAACCCCTTGAAGATCAAGCTATTTCTGACACTTTTTGTTTATATGAAAACATTTTATTTTTTAGCAAGAAAATGACTTTGAACCTCCAAACATTATATATTTTTTTAAAGCAGAGACCCTACAGAATAAAATGGTGGGTGTTGCAATTTTTTTTGTCACAAAGTATTTGCTCAGCGATTTTTCAAACACAAATTTTTTGGAAAAAATACACTATTTGTTTCGCTGTTCCTTTCATTTTTTTTTAATGATTTTTATTGTTATCACAGGGAATGTAAATATCCTCTGTGATAGCAATAGGCAGTGACAGATATTCTTTTCTTAAAAATGTGGGGTCTATTAGATTCTAGATCTCTCCTCTGCCCTTAAAGCATCTGACTAAGATCATTGTGATCAGATGCTTTCCCAATTTAAAAATGGCACTGTTTACAGTGGGGACGGAAAGTATTCAGATCCCCTTAAATTTTTCACTCTTTGTTATATTGCAGACATTTGCTAAAATCATTTAAGTTCATTAATGTACACACAGCACCCCATATTGACAGAAAAACACAGAATTATTGACATTTTTGCAGATTTATTAAAAATGAAAAACTGAAATATCACATAGTCCTAAGTATTCAGACCCTTTGCTCAGTATTTAGTAGAAGCACCCTTTCGATCTAATACAGCCATGAGTCTTTTTGGGAAAGATGCAACAAGTTCTTCACACCTGGATTTGGGGATCCTCTGCCATTCCACCTTGCAGATCCTTTCCAGTTCTGTCAGGTTGGATGGTAAATATTGGTGGACAGCCATTTTTAGGTTTCTCCAGAGATGCTCAATTGGGTTTAAGTCAGAGCTCTGGTTGGGCCATTCAAAAACAGTCATGGAGTTTTTGTGAAGCCACTCCTTCATTATTTTAGCTGTGTGCTTAGGTCATTGTCTTGTTGGAAGGTAAACCTTCGGCCCAGTCTGAGGTCCTGAGCACTCTGGAGAAGGTTCTCATCCAGGATATCCCTGTACTTTGCCGCATTCATCTTTCCCTCGATTTCAACCAGTCGTCCTGTCCCTGCAGCTGAAAAACACCCCCACAGCATGATGTTGCCACCACCATGCTTCACTGTTGGGACTGTATTGGATAGGTGATGGGCAGTGCCTGTTTTTCTCCACACATACCGCTTAGAATTAAGGCCAAAAAGTTCTATCTTGGTCTCATTAGACCAAAGAATCTTATTTCTCTGGCCACTCTGCCATAAATACCCGACTGGTGGAGGGCTGCAGTGATGGTTGACTTTCTACAACTTTCTCTCATCTCCCCACTAAATCTCCGGAGCTCAGCCACAGTGATCTTTGAGTTCTTCTTTACCTCTCTCACCAAGGATCTTCTCCCCTGATAGCTCAGTTTGGCCGGACAGCCAGCTCTAGGAAGGGTTCTGGTGGTCCCAAACGTCTTCCATTTAAGGATGGCCACTGTGCTCTTATGAACCCTAAGTGCAGCAGAATTTTTTTTTTGTAACCTTGGCCAGATCTGTACCTTGCCACAACTCTGTCTCAGCTCTTCAGGCAGTTCCTTTGACCGCATGATTCTCATTTGCTCTGACATGCACTGTGAGCTGTAAGGTCTTCAGTTGTGTGGCTTTCCTAATCAAGTCTAATCAGAATAATCAAACACAGCTGGACTCAAATGAAGGTGTAGAACCATCTCAAGGATGATCAGAAGAAATGGACAGCACCTGAGTTAAATATATGAGTGTCACAGCAAAGGGTCTGAATACTTAGGACCATGTTATATTTCAGTTTTTCTTTTTTAATAAATCTGCAAAAATGTAAACAATTCTGTGTTTTTATGTCAATATGGGGTGCTGTGTATACATTAATGAGGAAAAAATGAACTTAAATGATTTTAGCAAATGGCTGCAATATAACAAAGAGTGAAAAATTTAAGGGGGTCTTAATACTTTCTGTCCCCACTGTATATCCGTTGAACCCAAAGTGATGAAACTGTGGCACAGGAGAGCAGAGAGCACAAGAAAAACGTGGAAGGAGGCGGGAGGGGGTGTCACCTCCCACTGCTTGTAAGAGCAATCTAGTGGCTAATTAGCCCCTAGGATTGCTTTTACATGAAAGATGACTGCCTGCTGAAAAAATTATACCAAGATGATGCTTACACCTGCAGGCATCATCCTGGTATAACCACTCTAAGTCCAGCGACATACCAATGCTGGTCCTTGTTGGACTGAACGAAAAAAGATAACCGATTCCTAAATTCACATCAATCAATGTGGCTGAGGAAATATATGCCAAGAAAAGTGAAAAAAAATATGCCGAAGCATAGGGGCAATCTGCCCACCGATCACCCCAGCCCCCATGCTTCAGCATATACGTTTTTTTTTAACCACAGAGGAGAAATCTCCTCCTACAGAGCTGCAATCACTGACATGTATTCTGAAAGCACACCCTGTTGCTCTCAGAATAAAAAGATCAGTGCCGCAGTTGAATGGCGTCCCTGCCAAATGAACAATGGTTCTAAAACACAGTAACAATAAAACATTAACTCAATAAAACAACAACTTATTTTTTTTTACTGAATTCTCTGCCAGAAAATGTGTGGTAGGCCCACCATTAAAAATATACTGCTCTGCATCCACCCACTTGTAATGATGGGCATATATGCAATGTTCTTACTGTGTTACCACAGTAAAAACAGAACATTAAATCAATAAAGCCACAACTACTTTTGGGTTTTTTATTTATTTTAATTTTTTTTACTTTTTAAATTTTTTATGTTTTTTAAACTTTTTTGTAACTGTAAAAAAAACCTGTAAATGTTCCAGGCTAGGGTCTCTCAAAATGCGATTGCCAGATTCCTGACTATCTAATATCTTTTGAGATCCTGTGTGAATGTGTGCCCTAGACTGTGCTGTGCTGTACCCTATACTAATACTCCACTAGTGTGTGATAGCAACAGAAACAGTCCTTGAGGCAGAGACCAAATTGGCTAGGACAGGAGGGACAAAAAGAAAGGGTGTCATGCCTATATCTGCGTCTACTACACATACAACATCTTTTTAAGATGCTCTTTGGGTCAAAAAATTAGAAACAATGGCTTTAAAATGACAGAGCTCAATTCTTTTAGGACCCGTGGGTGTATGCGATCTGCTCCAGGTGCCTTTTCACCTTCTACTATTCTGTTTAAATATTTCTGGACCATATCAATTTTGAGCAATCGTGGTTCATTTGGGGCTATGTCAATATTATCCCCATTATGGATATGAGCTCCCCTATGCTCCGTTGTATACACAGAGCTGAAGAAGATAATTAATACATTTGCCTTCTCTTTGTCCCCATTCACAAAGATCATTGTGTAAAGGGCCTACATGCTCAGACCTGACCTTTTTACTATTAATATATTTGAGGAATTTTGGGGGGTTTGTCCTACTCTCTTTTGCAATCTGTAATTTGTTTAGAATTTGTGCAGCCTTGATGTCAGGAAATGTTCCATCCGCTGGTAATATCTGTCATTTGGCGTGCAGTACTGAGGTCCACCAGCAGGTGTCTCTTGGCAGTTTGGTACTGTCAGGAGAGCTTTTACCTGCTGATGTTATGTCATCTTTGGGCCACAGTACTTGCGTCTACCAGCGGATGGATCCTAGCAGTGTGGAGCAGACAGCACCTCCTGCAATCAGGTGTCACTTGAGGACAATCACAGGCCTATAAATACCTGGCAAGCACTCACATGTTTGCCTTGGTTTTGTCCTTGCGCCCTGACCTGCTAGCTTGTGATCTGATCCTGTTCTGAACCTGTTCCTATGCCCTGAACCTGTGACCCCTGTATCTGATCCTGTCTCCCTGTCCTGATCCCTATCCTGTCCCACCTGTTATCTTGCATCCCTGCCCTGTAATGTCTGATCCATCCATCCTCTCCCTGTGCTGTGTTCCTTACCCCATCTGCTGATCTCCCTGTGTATGACCTTGGCCTGGCTTACGTTTATGTTTCTGGTACATCCCCTGTCCATCTGCTGATCTGCTGTGTATGACCCTGGCCTGGCTATTGTTTATGATCCTGGTATTTACCATTTATTGTACTTATCTGTCTGTTGTTATTTGTGGGTCTCTGTCTGTTGGTTGGTTATTGCACTCATATTGGAGGTGGTTGTACTTATATTATTCACTTACTTTAATAAATCATTTATATTTTCACTTACGTGTTTTTGGTGTTCCTCTGTAGCTAACCATGCAGTTCTGGTCACACCTGGTACATGACAGAAAAACCAAGGCCATCCCTGACCAGAAGTTCAGGTTGCTTGGTGCAATGAATTCTGATGTGATTCGTTATTATGCTCTGCTGGCATCAGAGAGTAGTGAATATCTCCGCCAGACACTGAAGGAGTGGACCAGTGATCAGCTGCTAGAGATCATTCGTTTTGCTCACTCCGTTGTTGATCAGGGCTGTATGCTGTTTGGGGATGTTAATCCTTTAATTCAAATCTCCACAGAGCTGGCTTTGCCCTGCATCCCAGAGGGCCAGGATGATTTTTCTTCCCCTTTCAGTATTAATCAGGTCACATCACTGGTATGGCTTCTGGAAGATGACTCCCCTTACTTTTTTGAACATTACACAGCTTGTTCCCAACAGATGATAAAAGAATGTGTTGATTCTGTACAATCCCTTGTCAGACAGGCAGTATATAACCTGCAGTTTGTGCAACCTCTACTTTTAGCATGGTCCGGTATTTTGCAATCAGCCCCAGCTAGCCCACAACAAACCATCTCTGCTGCCAGACACCTGCCTGCCCAAGAGTCTTTTTCCCCTTCACCCATGGCAACCTCCATTTCAGCCCAATATACCCTGCTTCCCACCAAATATCAATACCCTGTCTCTACCCGCTGCACTTATCCTGCCTTTAACCCGCCTGGCAATTCAGGAAGTCTGAAGCAGGCCGAGGGTCAAACACAGGAGACAAAAGCAGGCTCGGGTCACTGGCAGAGGGTCAACACAGGAGATAGCAGGCAGATCCGGGTCACAGGCAGGGAGTCAAGCACAGGAGATCGCAGGCAAGTCCAGGTCACAGGCAGAGGGTCAAGCACAGGAGATAGCAGGCAAATCCAGGTCACAGGCAGAGGGTCAAACAATGAAGACAAGGCAGAATCCGTTAAACAAGCTGAAGGTTGGGTCCAGGAGAAGATCATTTTAGAAAAATGGTAGACAATGACAAAGATGGTGGTAAACCCCCCCCGAAGGAGGTAGATTCACAATGAAGTCCATGGAGACTTCTGCCCATAGCCGTTCCAGAGTGGATAGAGGTTTGAGTAGACCCCAGGATTTGGTGTTTGAACCCTTACTGCGCTGGCAAAGAGAGCAAGAGGAGACATAGTCCATACAGTCCTATCTTCAACCTGGCCACCAAAAAGAACGGGAGATTAGTTCAGCGGTCTTTTGTGTCCTGAAGTGACCTGCCAGTTTGTGGTCATGGAAAGTCCTTAGAGCCAAGGGTCTCACGTCTAATGGAACAAAGATTTTACCTCGGGCCCAGAGCAGGTCATCATGTTTCTCCAAAAAAGGTACTTCTGGGTCGGTACAGTGCATCTGCCTTTCCGTTTTTGGAGCCAAGGATAGGATATATGGAAATTGAATCTAGAGAAAAAATGAGCCCAGTGGGCTTGTCTGGATTTTAATCCTTTAGCTGACCTGAGGTATTCTAGATTCTTATGATCGGTGAAGATCATGACAGGGTGGAGTGCACCCTCCAGTAGGTACCTCCACTCTTCCAGGGTGAATTTAATGGCCAACAACTCCCTGTCACCTACATCATAGTTCTTTTCTGGCAGACTTAGTTTCCGGGATGCAAAGGCTATGGAATGTAGGAGGGCCTTGGGCCCCTGTCTTTGGGATAGGATGGCTCTAGTGGCACTTTCAGAGGCATCTACTTCCAATACGAATGGCAGAGCCAGATCTGGGTGCCTTAAGATTGGCACAAAGGTGAACAAGGCTTTCAATCTAGTCAAAGCTTCCTGGGCTTCCTGGGACCACTGAAAACGGTTGTGTTGGTGTGTTAATTGAGTGATGGGGCTACAATAGATGAGAAGTCAATGATAAATCTCTTGTAAAAATTGGCAAAACCTATGAAATGTTGTACCCCTTTTTTATTAGACGGAGCTGGCCATTCCTGGCTTGCCTTGACCTTCTGTAGGTCCATTGTGACCCCATTGGTGGAGATAATGAATCCCACAAATTGCACAACAGACTTTTCAAAGTCACATTTCTTCGCTTTGAGATACAGTTTGTGTGTTCTGAGAATTGCCAGGACCTTTTTAACATGAACTCAGTGTAACTCAATAGTGGCAGAGAAAATAAGAATGTCGTCCAGGTAAACGACTAGGAAATTGTCAAGATGCTCTCGAAAAATGTAATTTACCAGATGCTGGAAAGTGGCCGGGGCGTTGCATAGCCCAAAAGGCATCACCAGGTACTCATAATGTCCAAACCTGGACCTGAAGGCAATCTTCCACTCATCTCCAGCCCGAATTCTGATGAAGTTGTAGGTGCCTCGAAGATCCAGTTTGGAGAAGATTCGGGTGGACTGAAAACGTTGAAACAACTCCGGGATAAGTGGTAGTGGGTACCGTTTTTTTATAGTTATTTTATTTAGTTCCCTGTAATCAATGCACTGCCTCAGGGAACCGTCTTTTTTTTCCACAAAAAAGATACCGGCTCCAGCCGGTGAGGAAGAAGGGCGGATAAAACCCTTCTCCAGGTTTTCATCCATGTAGGTCTTGAGAGTTTTTAGCTCCGTTTCTGATAATGGGAAGATATGGCCAAAGGGAACTTCGGAGCCAGGCAGAAGGTCAATAGGGCAGTCATAAGACCGGTGAGGTGGTAGGCGGTCTGCCTTTTGTTTGTCGAAAATGTCTCGGAACTCGAGGTACTCAGAGGGAACATGTTGGAGGTTATCAGGTACAGGGATTACAGCTGAGCAAGTGGCTGGAGCCAGAGTGAGACAGTGCTGGGAGCAGTATTTGGAAGAGAAGGAAACCTATTTCTTGTTCCAATTTATTTGGGGTTCATGAGCCTGCAGCCAGGGGAGTCCCAAAATGATGGGGAACATAGGGGAAGAAATAAAGTCAAAGCGCAGGAACTCTTGGTGACCAGAGTCTGTAGTGACGAAAATGGGTCTGGTTTCTTGGGTGATAAGTCCAGAGCAAGGGAGAGACCCATCAGCCAGGTGTACCTGGAGGCTTTGTTTTTTAGTCTGAAGAGGAATTTGTAGTTCTTGAGCCAATGTGATGTCCAAAAAACAACTACACGCTCCAGAATCAATTATAGCTGGCAAGCGAGTTTCCTTTTCCGCAAGCTGTAGTTTATAACAGATCGTGGGTAAAACTTACTAGGTCTCACAGGGCAGTTACGGAGAAAATGACCTGTACCCCCACAGTATAGGCACAGATTAGCTTGCCACCTACGTTGCTGCTCCTCAGGAGTAAGAAGAGCGCGGACCAGCCCGAGTTGCATAGGCTCGACTTCCAGAGCTGCAGTGGTTGAAGAAACTGGCAAAGGAGGATGGATAGGAGTCGGCTTGGGAAGCATCCAGCTGGGTCAAGGAACCTGGAAGTGCTCTGAGCGCCGCTCAAACTTACACCTGTCTAGTTTGGTGGCTGACTGGATCAATTCTTCCAGAGTAGCAGGGGTCTCCATCCTGTCTAGCTCATCCTTAAGGACTTCCGATAACCCTTGGCGATATTGATACTTCAGGGCAGGTTCGTTCCAGCCGGTATCAGCCGACCACTTCCGGAACTCCACTGTATAGTCCTCAACCGGCCTTCGTCCTTGAGACAGGTTATGTAAAATTGTTTCAGCGGTAGCCGAGCGCTGTGGCTCATCGTAAAGTTGTGCAATATTTTCAAAAAAGTATCTACTGAATTTAGAACAGGGCTCCTTTGTTCCATCAGACTGTGGGCCCAGACTTGAGGTTCATCAGGCAGGAGGGAAATAATGAAGCCCGCTTTTACCACTTCAGAAGAGAAAGTCCTGGGCTGAAGAGCTAGTTATAGGGAGCAGGCATTCTTGAAAGCTCTATATTTTTTGTGATTGCCTGCAAATTGCTCTGGCATAGGGACCCTAGGTTCAGGAAGGGCCATTACCACAGTCGGATTTGATGAAGGCTGAGAGGAGGAGGCCCCACTGGTGGGTACATGAGTTGCGGCTGTTGGAATGGGTGATCCGGAGAGTTGCTGGAGGCAACTATCAATTTGGGTGTAGCCTTCTTGCAGTTTCTGAACTGCATCGGTGAGTGTAGAAACTTGCTGGCACAGTGTCTCAGGGGAAGGCACTCTGTCGGCCTCTGACATCTTGGCTGGTTTGTACTGTTAGGTAAGTGCTCACCGAGGCCGAGATGCCGAGAGTGGTTCACCCTTGCGACTAGGTGCACTCCGCCCCCTGGAGGTGGTACAGGGAGTGGATGGCACGAAGAGGCACAGGCTACCAGCAGGCAGGATAAGACTTGCATAGTACTCCTTGAAGAGTTTTGGCAGATGTGCAGACACTGGCAATTCAGGAAGTACGAAGCAGTCCAAGGGTCAAACACAGGAGACAAAGGCAGGCTCGGGTCACTGGCAGAGGGTCAACACAGGAGATAGCAGGCAGATCCGGGTCACAGGCAGGGAGTCAAGCACAGGAAATAGCAGGCAAGTCCGGGTCACAGGCATAGGGTCAAACAATGAAGACAAGGCAGCATCCATTAAATAAGCTGAAGGATGGGTTCAGGAGAAGAGCAGAGTGGTCAGGGATGATCCAGGTCAAGCAAGTGATTCAATACAGGAAAAAGGAAACAACTCAGACAGGAAGCTTAAGACAAACCAGCAACCCGTGTGAGCACCTGAGTGTCTTTAAATAGGCCGGCCAGAGCGTCACGTTGAGCATGTGCTAATGCGAATGCGTGCACATCATTCCATCGGGCCACGAACGCATGTGCACCGAAACATTGTTCTGCCACACATGCGTTCGTTGGGGAGCGCCGTTCGGTAAATACGGCCAGATTGATTATTTCTCTGACACTATGTTATTTTATTTAGAGGGTATAAAAATGTCTTTGAGGCTGACAGCATTAGTCATGATTTTTATTCTTTCAATGTATTAACTAAACATGAACCCATGACTACAGGAATTTGAGCTTTCACTCTTTCTGTTAGATGGATACTGCCTCCCAGGAACTGGGTGCGAATGTCCATTCTAATAGCACATAGGTACAAGCAGCAGCTGGATCTACTTTCATGTTTACCTCAAACACTATCTGCTCGGTAGTGAATCTGCTTTTCAGTTTAGTCATCTCTCGACACATAAAGCACTACACACAAGATTCAGGTCGACCACTTTGCTCTCGACACCATTCGACAGCTGCAGCGGGGTCCATGTCAACTTCTTCTGGCTTGTTATCTGGGTTACTGGCTCTCAGAACAGAGGAATCTTTGGACGAGGTCCCACATGTATCCCTACCCCTGTAGGAACCGCTGGATAGAATGGGTCCTCTATTATTTGCCTCAACCTTCTCAAGAGCATCAGCCCCTCTGACACATCAGGTGGAGTGTACAAACAAACAATATCACAGGGATTCACTCGATGTAATACTTTGTAACCATTAGTAGTGTTATATCAAACAAAACAGGCACCAAACCAAAGTTATTAAATTGACACTCAATATGGTTGGTTGCATAAAATTGATTAACAATGGTAATAACACAATTTAGCATAAAGAGTGATTAATAGTGAGAGCTAAAGATAAAATTAAATTTGGCATCCAGCTTAACATAAACAGTAGCAAGCAGAGCCGGTACAAGGGGTGGGCGAGAGGAACGAGTGTCCTGGGCGGAGTGTGAGAGGGGGCGGGTTCAGGGCCCTCTTTAACCACTTGGCGGGATCAGCCCAGATACCTGCTAGCACCTGCGTTTTGCCCCTCCGCCCGGCCCAGCCCAGCCCACCCAAGTGCAGTATCGATCGATCACTGTCACTTACAAAACACTAAACGCATAACTGCAGCGTTTGCAGAGTCAGGCCTGATCCCTGCGATCGCTAACAGTTTTTTTTGGTAGCATTTTGGTGAACTGGTAAGCACCAGCCCCAAGCAGCGTCAGGTTAGCGCCAGTACCGCTAACACCCACGCACGCAGCATACACCTCCCTTAGTGGTATAGTATCTGATCCGATCAGATCTATACTAGCGTCCCCAGCAGTTTAGGGTTCCCAAAAACGCAGTGTTAGCGGGATCAGGCCAGATACCTGCTAGCACCTGCGTTTTGCCCCTCCGCCCGGCCCAGCCCAGCCCACCCAAGTGCAGTATTGATCGATCACTGACACTTACAAAACACTAAACGCATAACTGCAGCGTTCGCAGAGTCAGGCCTGATCCCTGCGATCGCTAACAGTTTTTTTTGGTAGCGTTTTGGTGAACTGGCAAGCACCAGCGGCCTAGTACACCCCGGTCGTAGTCAAACCAGCACTGCAGTAATACTTGGTGACGTGGCGAGTCCCATAAGTGCAGTTCAAGCTGGTGAGGTGGCAAGCACAAGTAGTGTCCCTCTGCCACCAAAAAGACAAACACAGGCCCGTCGTGCCCATAATGCCCTTCCTGCTTCATTCGCCAATCCTAGTTGGGAACTCACCGCTTCTGCAGCGCCCGTACTTCCCCCATTCACATCCCCAACCAAATGCATTCGGCTGCATGAGAGGCATTTTCTTTATGTCCTCCCGAGTACCCCTACCCAACGAACCCCCCCAAAAAAGATGTTGTGTCCCTCCTGTCCTGACAATCCTGGTCTTTGCATTGGTGAATGTTTTGAACGCTACCATACACTAGTTGAGTATTAGCGTAGGGTACAGCATTCCACAGACTAGGCGCACTTTCACAGGGTCTCCCAAGATGCCATCGCATTTTAAGAGACCCGAACCTGGAACCGGTTACAGTTATAAAAGTTACAGTTACAAAAAAAAGTGTAAAAAAAAAAATAAAATAAAATAAAAAAAAATAGTTGTCGTTTTATTGTTCTCTCTCTCTCTATTCTCTCTATTGTTCTGCTCTTTTTTACTGTATTCTATTCTGCAATGTTTTATTGTTATTATGTTTTATCATGTTTGCTTTTCAGGTATGCAATTTTTTATACTTTACCGTTTACTGTGCTTTATTGTTAACCATTTTTTTGTCTTCAGGTACGCCATTCACGACTTTGAGTGGTTATACCAGAATGATGCCTGCAGGTTTAGGTATCATCTTGGTATCATTCTTTTAGGCCAGCGGTCGGCTTTCATTTAAAAGCAATCCTAGCAGCTAATTAGCCTCTAGACTGCTTTTACAAGCAGTGGGAGGGAATGCCCCCCCCCACCGTCTTCCATGTTTTTCTCTGGCTCTCCTGTCTCAACAGGGAACCTGAGAATTCAGCCAGCTGACCATAGAGCTGATCAGAGACCAGAGTGGCTCCAAACATCTCTATGGCCTAAGAAACCGGAAGCTATGAGCATTTTATGACTTAGATTTCGCCGGATGTAAACAGCGCCATTGGGAAATTGGGGAAGCATTTTATCACACCGATCTTGGTGTTGTCAGATGCTTTGAGGGCAGAGGAGAAATTTAGGGTCTAATAGACCCCAATTTTTTCAACAAAGAGTACCTGTCACTACCTATTGCTATCATAGGGGATATTTACATTCCCTGAGATAACAATAAAAATGATTTAAAAAAAAAAATGAAAGGACCAGTTTAAAAATAAGATAAAAAAGCAAAAAAATAATAAAGAAAAAAAAAAAAAAAAAAAAGCACCCCTGTCCTCCCTGCTCTCACGCTAAGGCAAGCGTCGGTCTGGCATCAAATGTAAATAGCAATTGCACCATGCATGTGAGGTATCACCATGAAGGTCAGATCGAGGGCAGTAATTTTAGCAGGAGACCTCCTCTGTAAATCTAAAGTGGTAACCTGTAAAGGCTTTTAAAGACTTTTAAAAATGTATCAATTTTGTTGCCACTGCACGTTTGTGCGCAATTTTAAAGCATGTCATGTTTGGTATCCATGTACTCGGCCTAAGATCATCTTTTTTATTTCATCAAACATTTGGGCAATATAGTGTGTTTTAGTGCATTAAAATTTAAAAAAGTGTGTTTTTTCCCCAAAAAATGCGTTTGAAAAATACTGTGTGAAAAAAAAAAAATGAAACACCCACCATTTTAATCTGTAGGGCATTTGCTTTAAAAAAATATATAATGTTTGGGGGTTCAAAGTAATTTTCTTGCAAAAAAAAAAAGATTTTTTCATGTAATCAAAAAGTGTCAGAAAGGGCTTTGTCTTCAAGTGGTTAGAAGAGTGGGTGATGTGTGACATAAGCTTCTAAATGTTGTGCATAAAATGCCAGGACAGTTCAAAACCCCCCTGAATGACCCCATTTTGGAAAGTAGACACCCCAAGCTATTTGCTGAGATGCATGTCGAGTCCATGGAATATTTTATATTGTGACACAAGTTGTGGGAAAGAGACCATTTTTTTTTTTTGCACAAAGTTGTCTCTAAATGATATATTGCTCAAACATGCCATGGGAATATGTGAAATTACACCCCAAAATACAACACCCCCCCCAAATGACCCCATTTTAGAAAGTAGACACCCCAAGCTATTTGCTGAGAGGTATAGTGAGTATTTTGCAGACCTCACTTTTTGTCACAAAGTTTTGAAAATTGAAAAAAGAAAAAAAAAATTGTTTTTCTTGTCTTCATTTTCAAAAACAAATGAGAGCTGCAAAATACTCACCATGCCTCTCAGCAAATAGCTTGGGGTGTCTACTTTCCAAAATGGGGTCATTTGGGGGGGGGGGGGGTTGTGCCACCTGGGCATTCCATGGCCTCCGAAACTGTGATAGGCAGTGAAGAGTGAAATCAAAAATTTACAACCTTAGAAATCCTGAAGGCGGTGATTGGTTTTCGGGGCCCCGTACGCGGCTAGGCTCCTAAAACGTCCCACACATGTGGTATCCCTATACTCAGGAGAAGCAGCTAAATGTATTTTGGGGTGCAATTCCACATATGCCCATGGCCTGTGTGAGCAATATATCATTTAGTGACAACTTTGTGCAAAAAAAAAAAATTGGCACTTTCCCGCAACTTGTGTCAAAATATAAAATATTCCATGGACTCAACATGCCTCAAAGCAAATAGCTTGGGGTGTCTACTTTCCAAAATGGGGTCATTTGGGGGGGTTTATGCCATCTGGGCATTTTATGGCCTTCAAAACTGTGATAGGTAGTGAGGAGTAAAATAAAAAATTTACGCCCTTAGAAATCCTGACGGCAGTGATTGGTTTTCGGGGCCCCGTACGTGGCTAGGCTCCCAAAAAGTCCCACACATGTGGTATCCCCATACTCAGGAGAAGCAGCTAAATGTATTTTGGGGTGCAATTCCACATATGCCCATGGCCTGTGTGAGCAATATATCATTTAGTGACAACTTTTTGTAATTTTTTTTTTTTTTTGTCATTCAATCACTTGGGACAAAAAAAATGAATATTCAATGGGCTCAACATGCCTCTCAGCAATTTCCTTGGGGTGTCTACTTTCCAAAATGGGGTCATTTGTGGGGGTTTTGTACTGCCCTGCCATTTTAGCACCTCAAGAAACGATATAGGCAGTCATAAATTAAAGGCTGTGTAAATTCCAGAAAATGTACCCTAGTTTGTAGGCGCTATAACTTTTGCGCAAACCAATAAATATACATTTATTGATATTTTTTTACCAAAGACATGTGGCAGAATACATTTTGGCCTAAATGTATGACTAAAATTGAGTTTATTGGATTTTTTTTAGAACAAAAAGTAGAAAATATTATTTTTTTTCAAAATTTTCGGTCTTTTTCCATGTATAGCGCAAAAAATAAAAATGGCAGAGGTGATCAAATACCATCAAAAGAATGCTCTATTTGTGGGAAGAAAAGGACACAAATTTCGTTTGGGTACAGCATTGCATGACCGCGCAATTAGCAGTTAAAGCGACGCAGTGCCAAATTGGAAAAAGTCCTCTGGTCCTTAAGCAGCATAATGCTCCGGTCCTTAAGTGGTTAACGCAGAGTGAAAGCAGCTGCCCCTGAAGCCCGCCCTGCCTTAGAATAGTTCTCCCTGTGTAGCGGTTACGAACACAGCTGTGCCGTCCTCCCAGTTTGCTCTCCCGGCCGGATTAACACAGGTGGCCACACTGACAGGGGAGGAGAACAGCTGTGGGCTGTGTGTGTAAGTGCAGACTCGTCCTGCTTCTCCCTCTGTCAGGAGCTGTAGGATTGGAGTGGCTGGCCTGTGACAGGGAGTGAGGCAGAGCAGTCATCCATGCTCCCTCGTCCCCTCACCCCCCCTCAGACTTCTATAGCACAGCACAGAACAGAGTGAAGTGTTCTGGCTGTATGTTACAGATCTGAGACTGTGTTGGAAAAAGAGTGCACACACATATCAGAAAGGTGCAGTGTCACGGAGTGAGGATGAGATCTGTGAGAAGGAGGGGGAGAAATTTGTGAAAAGAGGTGAGAACTCTAAAGGGAGGATTACAATGGTGGCTGTGGACGGACGTGGGGGGGGCTTGGATACAGAGGGGGTTGTGGACAGGGGGGGTACAGAGGGGATTATAGAAGGGGGGTACAGAGGTGGCTTTAGAAGGGGGGGTACAAAGGTGAATATAGAAGGGGGGTACAGAGGTGACTATAGAAGGGGGGTATACAGAGGTGGCTATAGAAGGGGGGTATAAAGAGGTGACTATAGAAGGGGGGTATACAGAGGTAGCTATAGAAGGGGGTATACGGAGGTGGCTATAGAAGGGGGTATACAGAGGTGACTATAGAAGGGGGATATACAGAGGGGACTATAGATGGGGGGTACAGAGGTGACTATAGAAGGTGGGTACAGAGGTGATTATAGAAGGGGGGTATACAGAGGTGACTATAGAAGGAAGTATACAGAGGGGACTATAGAAGGGGTTTATACAGAGGGGACTATAGAAGGGGGGGTACAGAGGTGACTATAGAAGGGGGGGTACAGAGGTGGCTATAGAAGAGGGGTATACAGAGGTGACTATAGAAGGGGGTATACAGAGGTGACTATAGAAGGGGGGTATACAGAGGGGACTATAGAAGGGGGGGTACAGAGGTGACTATAAATGGGGGGTATACAGAGGTGGCTATAGAAGGGGGGTACAGATGTGGTTTAAGAAGGGGGTATACAGAGGTGACTATAGAAGGGGGATATACAGAGGTGGCTATAGAAGGGGGGTACAGAGGTGACTATAGAAGGGGGGTATACAGAGGTCACTATAGAAGGGGGTATACAGAGGTGACTATAGAAGGGGGGTATACAGAGGGGATTATAGAAGGGGGGTATACAGAGGTGACTATAGAAGGGGGGTACAGAGGTGACTATAGAAGGGGGGGTACAGAGGTGACTAGAGAAGGGGGGTATACAAAGGTGACTATAGAAGGGGGGTATACAGAGGTGGCTATAGAAGGGGGGTATACAGAGGTGGCTATAGAAGGGGGGATACTGAGGTGGCTATAGAAGGGGGGTATATAGAGGTGACTATAGAAGGGGGGGGTACAGAGGTGACTATAGAAGGGGGTATACAGAGGTGGCTATAGAAGGGGGGTATACAGAGGTGACTAAAGAAGGGGGGGTACAGAGGTGACTATAGAAGGGGGGTATACAGAGGTGGCTATAGAAGGGGGGTATACAGAGTCAGCTATAGAAGGGGGGTATACAGAGGTGGCTATAGAAGGGGGGGTACAGAGGTGACTATAGAAGGGGGTATAAGTTTTTGATCTGCTGTGTCTATATGTGTATAAGCCACATTTCTTTGTTTTATGCATTTCTCCATTATTGCCTTGTAACTTGCAGAACTATGTTCAAAATGTAAATTATTCAATAAAAACTTTAAAAAAAAAATCTGCCCAGCCGTGCCATTGTGACGTATATCGTCATGCGCTGGTCAGCAAGTGGTTAAAGACGGCCCTGGGTGGGTTGTTAGCAGGCATAAGAGTAACAATACTGTGTGTGTGTGGGGGGGGGTCATGTAAAGGGCGAAATACTGTGTGGGGGGATGATAATTTAATTTGTATTGTTTTAAGTATATTCTTGTTTTGAAACGACAATGATTCTTTCTTAAAAATGGGGGGGGGGGCGCAGTTTGCCATCTTCGCCCTGGGCACCAAATGGCCTTGTCCCAGCACTGGTAGCAAGGCCACCTCAAGTGCAACACCAAGCAGTAGTAAAGATGAATCTACTGAGTGCTGGAACTATACTGCCAGAACACATTTATGGCAGTGATGATAGACATAGACTGACTGGGCATGTACTGTTCAAAAGAAAAGGAGGATGGTAGCAGAGGGGCAGGGGAACAAGGGGCTCACAGAATAATTATTATGGGAGGGACAGTCCTTTGAGATGTTCCTCTGCAGGGTATTAAGAGCATCAGTGCACTTAATGACAGTCACAGTTAACCTGCTTGCAATAAACTGTAGGTATGATATAGTCTAGGTGCAAGGTAGTAGAGTTTTTCAGATGCGGTAAAGGTTCAGTATAATGCAGTATAGAGTTGGTATAAACGCAGTCTAGGTTTGGAATAAGTGCAGTATAGAGTGCAGTATGGTTGATGTATGAATTGGGTACACTTGGTGTCCTGTTCTCAGTGGCTCAGTTCCTGCTAGCAGTATCAACAATGGGCAAATAGCTCTCTCACCAGTCCCTTGGATGCTGCAGTGACCTCTACCTGTAGAAAGAGGGCCCCGGGTCTCTCCCTAAAGGCTCCAGTGTTTAGCGGGGGGAAGCAGAGGGTGAGTGGACACTCCAGTCTCCCTACGGCAGTGATGCAGGTACTATGATATGGGCAGTGCTGCATTGCTCCCAGGTGTCCTCACTCCCTGTCTCAGGCACAGTTCTCCATTGATGTGGTCCCCCACTGGCAGGTGACTATCCAGACAGAGGTGCTCTCTCTCTAATTCCCAGGCAGTTTAATAAAAATCTTCTCTCCACTCCTCCTACTGCACAGTGCCTTTTGGGATCTGTATAGTAACCATCAAAGTGTAGCCATCTATGGGTTTGCTTGCCTTTAGCTCTTGCCATGCTGTTCAGAAAATGATGATGCAGCATACATTAATATTACAGTAGAGGGAGAGAGGCAAAAAAAGCAATGTCTCCTTTTCCCTGTTGCTGTAGCCCAGTAGGGATGAGCGAACGGTTCGGCCCGAGCATAAGTTTGAGCTGAACTTTGGTTGTTCGGGTGTTCTGCAGAACACCAAACAATATGCGGTGTTCAACGCAAATTCGAAAGCCGCCGGAACACCGTTAAAGTCTATTGGACATTAACATGAAAAATCAAAAGTGTTCATTTTAAAGGCTTATATGCAAGTTATTGTCATAAAAAGTGTTTGGGGACCCGGTTCCTGCCCCAGGAGACATGTTTAAATGCAAAAAAGTTTTAAAAACGGCCGTTTTTTCGGAAGCAGTGATTTTAATAATGCTTAAAGTGAAACAATAAAAGTGAAATATTCCTTTAAATTTCGTACCTGGGGGTGTCTACAGTATGCCTGTAAAGTGGCGCATTTTTCTCATGTTTAGAACATTCCCTACACAAAATGACATTTCTAAAGGAAAAAAAGTCATTTAAAAGTACTCACAGCTATAATGAATTGTCGGTCCTGGCAATACAGATAAAAGTCATTGAAAAAAAGGCGTGGGATTCCCCCAGTCCATTACCAGACCCTTCAGGTCTGGTATGGTGGTATTGATATTAAGGGGAACCCTGTACCAATTCTTTTTTTTTTAATGGCATAGGGGTCCCCCTCAAAATCCATACTAGACCTGAAATTTTAAGGGGAACCCCACGCCAAAATTGAAAAAATGGCATGGGGTCCCCCCAAAACTCCATACCAGACCCTTATCTGAGCACGCATCCTGGCAGGCCACAGGAAAAGGGGGGGATGAGAGCACCCCCCTCCTGAACTGTACCAGGCCACATGCCCTCAATATGGGGAGGGTGCTTTGGGGTATACCAAGGGCCTCATCACCACAACCCTTGCCAGGTGGTTGTGGGGGTCTGCGGGCAGGGGGCTTATCGGAATCTGGAAGCCCCCTTTAACAAGGGGACCCCTAGATCCCAGCCCCCCCTGTGTGGAATAGTAACGGGGTACAAATGTACCCCTACCATTTCACAAAAATAGTGTCAAAATGGTACAAAAGACAAGACAGCTTAGGACAAGTCTGTTTACGTAACCGGGTGGCCCTGCCCCCTCTGACACCCTGGGAAAGCCATGGGGAAGTCCCCGTGCATCAGAGGGGGTGGGGTCACCTGGGAACATCACCGTGTGGCCCCACCCTCAGTTATAAAAGAACTGTTACTTGCGAGGATGCATCATAAAGCAGGTGCCTCCCATGGCGGTGGGTCGGTTGCGGCTTTGTTGTACCCCATTACCATTTCACACAGGGGGAGGCAAGGATCTGGGGGTCCCCTTGTTAAATAAGCCCCCCACCCACAGAACCCCACAACCACTGGGCAAGGGTTGTGGGGATGAGGCCCTTTTCCCCATCAACATGGGGGCAAGGTGCTTTGGGGGGCTACCCCAAAGCACCCTCCCCATGTTGAGGGCATGTGGTGTGGTACAGTTCAGGGGGGGACTCTCTAGTCCCCCCTCTTTTCCTGCAGCCTGCCAGGTTGCATGCTCGGATAAGGGTCTGGTATGGATTTTTGGGGGGACCCCATGCCATTTTTTTTTATTTTGGCAAGCGGTTCCCCTTAATATCTATACCAGATCTGAAGGGCCTGGTATGAAATTTGGGAGGACCCCCACGCAATTTATTTTTTAAAATTTTGGTTCGGGGTTCCCCTTCTTGACGTTCTAAACGTACATTTATGAATTATTAACCATAAGATATGAGGTTGGTTAAATAAGGGATCTTATGACCAGAAGTGAAAGCTTAAATATAATAACATTTATTAAAGAAGCGTTAAAGGTCTACCTAATACACAGACATTATCTATAGTCTTAAGGGAGAAAATATTAGGTTATAGTACAAAAAGACAAAGTATAATCATCACAATACAAATGGTAAACAAACAAGCATGACAAGCAGGTATACCTTTAAGTGCTCTGATAATTACCTATATTATGAATGTTCCTGGGCCCAGGTCAGTTTTCATCTCTCTACTACTCTCTTTGGGATACCTTCTTATAGGCCCATCTCTCATTGAATTGAATAGGGCCAATCTGATTGGTTTATTCTGTTAGCCCTCTATTCCCACCAGGCGTATCTCCTAATTTGGGCAACTTCCTCCTGTTGTGGTAACGAGCTGGGGATAAGTTGTTTGAAGAGGGATTAAGGTGAAAGTCATCACCTTCTCTTGAAAGGGGTACTTAACTTATGCATGGCATTAGCCAGGGCAAAACTTCCTTTCCTGAACAGATGAAAGAAATATTCTCATCCTCTCAAACACCCTTTTGAAATGGACAAATGGTTGATTAACATGGAGGAATACAAAGGCCTTTATTGAGCTAATGAATTTGGCCCTGTAACAACTATACTTCAGATGGTATCTGTCCTTGACCCTTTGAACATCAAATATACGTAATCAGCTGATTGTCTTCACAGCACATCCTTCTCGCATACTACAAGTAGCTGTTAAATGCATTAGCTCTTTTCAGCCAAATCCTGTCGCATATTTACATCTAGCTACATTACCCCTTTACTGAAACCCTGTCACATACACATGACTATTATTTCTTATCCAAAAATATATATATATATACACATCTATATACAAATATTCTCAGTTGCTAATGGAGATTACTCATAAATTCCTCATAAGGCAACAGATGACCCCTTGTGGCAAGTTGAGACAGATGAGACGAGGCCACACTTAACTGAGTAATTGTTTATGTCTAATCTCCATTAGTGAGTTGAGTTTCTCCCTCTGCCATCTTAGAAGTCGGCCCAGATATATTACCATGCCCGTCATAAATAACAGTACCCCACACTGCAATATGAGAAGACCTTTTATCCCCATTTCCACCCAGGTCCTAGTGGTGACTAAGCTGAAATCCTCATCATGTAAAAGTTCATTTAACCTTTTCCCTGTTTTCACCATATCATTGCTGATTTGAATTATATGGGTATCCTTCCTTGCAAGCAGATTGTGAAGGTTTACTGACAGAGTATCAATTTTTATATCAAAATGGGGTATGTAGTTTCTAGGATCTGGGACATCAGGGGGACTCTCAATGATATAGTCTTCTGTTAGCACTGGTATGGGGGTTACTACAGTTTCCCCAATAATAGTGTACTCATGTGGAATGAAGCAGAAATGTGGATAGGGTATCGGACATGACTGACCCCCATAGAGAAATGTCTGGTGGTTGGTAACGACACAGTACAGTCCATCCATGTGGTAGGTGACCCTTGTGCTGGGTGTTCTCCATTTTGACAACTTCACAGGGTAGTTAGCTTCCATCTCACTTGGACTAGTTTCTTGAGGTGGTTGGCGTGGACTTTCCAGTTGGGGGTCCCTTGCTACTTTGGCTGTGGGATCCGGGTCATTGCTTAGACCACAGACTGGAGTGTCAATTTCGAACACATCACAACGGCATAAGTACCTATTGTCTTTGACAGTGCAGCAGGCAGTGTGTGGTGCTTTCCATCGCCCTTGAACTTGAATGAGCATTTCGGGGAGGTGCAACCTTTCCTTGTACACGTCGTTTTCGAGGTACCCGAGGGAGTGTATGGACGCCATCGTGTTAAAGTAGTAGTCTCGGGGATGGAACACTGGCAGCGACATGGTGAAGGACACATACATTAGGTCACGGTAGGCGCACAGCGACTGGCTCTTCTTGCAAGCAAATGGCCCTCTATTTGGGTGTGGTGTCACTATCCCTATGTTTCGAATTGTGGAAACCGGCAAAGGTTTGCACTTGTCTCCAGAATGTACATTCATTCCACCACTAATATTAGTGTGAGTACAATACCATTGGGTGAGGTCTGTATCTTTTAATATATCAGGGATTTTACCTGCTTGAATATCTCTGATAACATTAGTGACTTTGGTTAAAACAAAATTCCCATATGCAGTGCATATCACCTCTTTGCCCATACCATCCTCTCTAGCTTTCTTATTATTTATATTTATGATTTTGTTTATTTTCTGTTGTGTTTTTTCAAACAACTGGGCAATGTCTTTCATGTTATAGACCGTAAACCTTTCCTCCTCTGCAAGCCCCTCAACACCCTGCAGAACCGGTTTCAGCACTTGCCTACCCTCTTTCTGTTCAAAATTTCCGATATGCCTGCGAATCGCTGACAAATCGGCTCGGTTCTAAATTGACATGCCAGATCCAAAAAGTCCTGGGATGGACCTAAGTATGTTGTCCAAGCCCTTTAACTTTCTGGATCTGAAAATGCCCCTGTGGGGAGTGAGGTTTGGTTCTGCAAATGGATCATGAGTTCGGCTTGCATGGGAGGCAATCAAATCTACCAGCAAGGAAGAATAAAACAAAGACACATTTGTCCGGGCACATGAGCCGAATTCAGCCATGTTCCACTGGGACAAATTAAGTACCACAGGTACATGAATGAACTTCACATTATTGAACAATATTCCCGGGATTGATGTTGCCGTTAGGCCACTAGGTGGTCCCTCTTGCAGTGATGGGCATTCCAATGATGTTGGTTTGTAATACGGGATTGCAGCTGTAGTTTTGGGCAAATTTGTAGAAGCAGGGGTGGTGTTACTCTTTGGGGACACATGCAAAGTAACTTTTCCTGGGACGTACTGAAGAGTGGATGCATGTGTGTTGCTGGCCAAGGGGATGGAGATAACAAAAGAATATTTCTACTCTCCGGCATCGCTCAACTGTGTCTCTTGAATCAACAAGGATCCGTTTGGAAAGCTCATGACTCTATCCCGGTAGTCAGTGATATTCCCAGCAACGCCATTAACCCAGACTAAATGATTATCAATGGGACTCCACCAATAAACTTGCTTCCAAAAAAAAATAAAAATAAAATAAAATTAAAAAAAAAAAATAAAAACAAGATACAACAATTTGAGTTTGTCAAACTATTGTATAATAGCGTATGCTATACTATATTAATAATCTTTATCAGATATTAGATTCAGTACCAAGACGTCCACCGTTTTGTACTTTAACTGACAACAGTGAGAATGTTACTGCTTATAAATTCCCACAGTTAAAACAACTAGCAAGGCAAACCAAAAAAAAAATGCAAAACAAAGCAAAAAAAAAATCCTTAGTAGGTTAGTTTCAATGTCCATAAAACAATATCATTCCTTTTAGTGGACATACAATTTGACTACCAACCAAACCTATGAACCTGTTTCAACCTACACACAACAGAAAACAAGCACGTTTTTGCACGTTTTTGTGTCTTAGACCTAAAGCATCAAACTAAACCAGTTCAAAAAAAAATCAAAAAATTCAAAAACCAAATTAATACAATAAAAAAATTATTAATTATGAGAAAAAAAAATTATTATTATTTATTTTTTTTTTTTTTCACAAAACGAAGGACCACTCTTTCAGCGTCCTCTTTCCATAAAACAACAATATTAAAAAAAATCAAAACAGAATATTTCCCAATCTGTACTTCCTCCCCCTCAAATTTACCGGTTTTCTAAGGGTACATCCAAAGTACTATTTTCAAGTATAATTTTGGGATATTAAACAAAAAAAAAAAATCACAAAATATCTGTGGTGTATATTCTCTCCTTAGAGTTACCCACTAAAAAAAAACCACAAAAATATTTACCTATATTTTTCCCTAGATAGATTGGATAACTCAGCTTCAATTCCCCCTCATAACGTTAATCTCTAATACAAAAAATGTTGGTATTATATTAAATACTTTCAGTCCTGTGCTGGCTTCGTGGTCGCCACTCTTGACGTTCTAAACGTACATTTATGAATTATTAACCATAAGATATGAGGTTGGTTAAATAAGGGATCTTATGACCAGAAGTGAAAGCTTAAATATAATAACATTTATTAAAGAAGCGTTAAAGGTCTACCTAATACACAGACAATATCTATAGTCTTAAGGGAGAAAATATTAGGTTATAGTACAAAAAGACAAAGTATAATCATCACAATACAAATGGTAAACAAACAAGCATGACAAGCAGGTATACCTTTAAGTGCTGGAAGATGCTCTGATAATTACCTATATTATGAATGTTCCTGGGCCCAGGTCAGTTTTCATCTCTCTACTACTCTCTTTGGGATACCTTCTTATAGGCCCATCTCTCATTGAATTGAATAGGGCCAATCTGATTGGTTTATTCTGTTAGCCCTCTATTCCCACCAGGCGTATCTCCTAATTTGGGCAACTTCCTCCTGTTGTGGTAACGAGCTGGGGATAAGTTGTTTGAAGAGGGATTAAGGTGAAAGTCATCACCTTCTCTTGAAAGGGGTACTTAACTTATGCATGGCATTAGCCAGGGCAAAACCTCCTTTCCTGAACAGATGAAAGAAATATTCTCATCCTCTCAAACACCCCTTTGAAATGGACAAATGGTTGATTAACATGGAGGAATACAAAGGCCTTTATTGAGCTAATGAATTTGGCCCTGTAACAACTATACTTCAAATGGTATCTGTCCTTGACCCTTTGAACATCAAATATACGTAATCAGCTGATTGTCTACACAGCACATCCTTCTCGCATACTACAAGTAGCTGTTAAATGCATTAGCTCTTTTCAGCCAAATCCTGTCGCATATTTACATCTAGCTACATTACCCCTTTACTGAAACCCTGTCACATACACACGACTAGGGATGAGCCGAACACCCCCCTGTTCGGTTCGCACCAGAACATGCGAACAGGAAAAAAGTTCGTTCGAACATGCGAACACCGTTAAAGTCTATGGGACACGAACATGAATAATCAAAAGTGCTAATTTTAAAGGCTTATATGCAAGTTATTGTCATAAAAAGTGTTTGGGGACCTGGGTCCTGCCCCAGGGGACATGGATCAATGCAAAAAAAAGTTTTAAAAACGGACGTTTTTTCAGGAGCAGTGATTTTAATAATGCTTAAAGTCAAACAATAAAAGTGTAATATCCCTTTAAATTTCGTACCTGGGGGGTGTCTATAGTATGCCTGTAAAGGGGCGCATGTTTCCTGTGTTTAGAACAGTCTGACAGCAAAATGACATTTTGAAGGAAAAAACTCATTTAAAACTACCCGCGGCTATTGCATTGCCGACAATACACATAGAAGTTCATTGATAAAAACGGCATGGGAATTCCCCAAAGGGGAACCCCGAACCAAAATTTAAAAAAAAAAATGACGTGGGAGTCCTCCTAAATTCCATACCAGGCCCTTCAGGTCTGGTATGGATATTAAGGGGAACCCCGGCCAAAATTAAAAAAAAAAAATGACGTGGGGTTCCCCCTAAATTCCATACCAGACCCTTCAGGTCTGGTATGGATTTTAAGGGGAACCCCGCGCCAAAAAAAAAAAAAAAAACGGCGTGGGGTCCCCCCAAAAATCCATACCAGACCCTTATCCGAGCACGCAACCTGGCAGGCCGCAGGAAAAGAGGGGGGGACGAGAGTGCGGCCCCCCCTCCCTCCTGAACCGTACCAGGCCACATGCCCTCAACATTGGGAGGGTGCTTTGGGGTAGCCCCCCAAAACACCTTGTCCCCATGTTGATGAGGACAAGGGCCTCATCCCCACAACCCTGGCCGGTGGTTGTGGGGGTCTGCGGGCGGGGGGCTTATCGGAATCTGGAAGCCCCCTTTAACAAGGTGACCCCCAGATCCCGGCCCCCCCCCTGTGTGAATTGGTAAGGGGGTACATAAGTACCCCTACCATTTCACGAAAAAAGTGTCAAAAATGTTAAAAATGACAAGAGACAATTTTTGACAATTCCTTTATTTAAATGCTTCTTCTTTCTTCTATCTTCCTTCATCTTCTGGTTCTTCTGGTTCTTCTGGCTCTTCTGGTTCTTCTGGTTCTTCCTCCGGCGTTCTCGTCCAGCATCTCCTCCGCGGCGTCTTCTGTCTTCTTCTCCTCGGGCCGCTCCGCACCCATGGCATGGGGGGGAGGCTCCCGCTCTTCTCTTCTTCTCTTCTTCTCTTCTTCTTTTCTTCTCTTCTTCTCTTCTTCATTTTCTTCTCCGGGCCGCTCCGCAATCCATGCTGGCATGGAGGGAGGCTCCCGCTGTGTGACGGCGCTCCTCGTCTGACAGTTCTTAAATAACGGGGGGGGCGGGGCCACCCGGTGACCCCGCCCCCCTCTGACGCACGGTGACTTGACGGGACTTCCCTGTGGCATTCCCCGTGACGTCACAGGGAAGTCCCGTCAAGTCACCGTGCGTCAGAGGGGGGCGGGGTCACCGGGTGGCCCCGCCCCCCCTGTTATTTAAGAACTGTCAGACGAGGAGCGCCGTCACACAGCGGGAGCCTCCCTCCATGCCAGCATGGATTGCGGAGCGGCCCGGAGAAGAAAATGAAGAAGAGAAGAAGAGAAGAAAAGAAGAAGAGAAGAAGAGAAGAGCGGGAGCCTCCCCCCCATGCCATGGGTGCGGAGCGGCCCGAGGAGAAGAAGATAGAAGACGCCGCGGAGGAGATGCTGGACGAGAACGCCGGAGGAAGAACCAGAAGAGCCAGAAGAGCCAGAAGAGCCAGAAGAGCCAGAAGAACCAGAAGATGAAGGAAGATAGAAGAAGCATTTAAATAAAGGAATTGTCAAAAACTGTCTCTTGTCATTTTTAACATTTTTGACACTTTTTTCGTGAAATGGTAGGGGTACTTATGTACCCCCTTACCATTTCACACAGGGGGGGGCCAGGATCTGGGGGTCACCTTGTTAAAGGGGGCTTCCAGATTCCGATAAGCCCCCCGCCCGCAGACCCCCACAACCACCGGCCAGGGTTGTGGGGATGAGGCCCTTGTCCTCATCAACATGGGGACAAGGTGTTTTGGGGGGCTACCCCAAAGCACCCTCCCAATGTTGAGGGCATGTGGCCTGGTACGGTTCAGGAGGGAGGGGGGCCGCACTCTCGTCCCCCCCTCTTTTCCTGCGGCCTGCCAGGTTGCGTGCTCGGATAAGGGTCTGGTATGGATTTTTGGGGGGACCCCACGCCGTTTTTTTTTTTTTTTTTGGCGCGGGGTTCCCCTTAAAATCCATACCAGACCTGAAGGGTCTGGTATGGAATTTAGGGGGAACCCCACGTCATTTTTTTTTTTAAATTTTGGCCGGGGTTCCCCTTAATATCCATACCAGACCTGAAGGGCCTGGTATGGAATTTAGGGGGACCCCCACGTCATTTTTTTTTTTTAATTTTGGTTCGGGGTTCCCCTTTGGGGAATTCCCATGCCGTTTTTATCAATGAACTTCTATGTGTATTGTCGGCAATGCAATAGCCGCGGGTAGTTTTAAATGAGTTTTTTCCTTCAAAATGTCATTTTGCTGTCAGACTGTTCTAAACACAGGAAACATGCGCCCCTTTACAGGCACACTATAGACACCCCCCAGGTACGAAATTTAAAGGGATATTACACTTTTATTGATTGACTTTAAGCATTATTAAAATCACTGCTCCTGAAAAAACGGCCGTTTTTAAAACTTTTTTTTGCATTGATCCATGTCCCCTGGGGCAGGACCCAGGTCCCCAAACACTTTTTATGACAATAACTTGCATATTAGCCTTTAAAATTAGCACTTTTGATTTCTCCCATAGACTTTTAAAGGGTGTTCCTCGGCATTCGAATTTGCCGCGAACACCCCAAATTGTTCGCTGTTCGGTGAACTTGCGAACAGCCAATGTTCGAGTCGAACATGAGTTCGACTCGAACTCGAAGCTCATCCCTACACACGACTATTATTTCTTATCCAAAAATATATATATATACACATCTATATACAAATATTCTCAGTTGCTAATGGAGATTACTCATAAATTCCTCATAAGGCAACACCCTTAATATTCATACCAGACCCAAAGGGCCTGGTAATGGACTGGGGGAATCCCATGCCGTTTTTTTCAATGACTTTTATCTGTATTGCCAGGACCGACAATTCATTATAGCCACGGGTAATTTTAAATGACTTTTTTTCTTTTAGAAATGTAATTTTGTGTAGGGACTGTTCTAAACACGAGAAAAATGCACCACTTTACAGGCATACTATAGACACCCCCCAGGTACGAAATTTAAAGGATTATTTTACTTTTATTGTTTCACTTTAAGCATTATTAAAAACACTGCTCCCAAAAAACTGATGTTTTTAAAACTTTTTTTTGCATTGATACTTAAACGGTGTTCTGACAAATTTTTTGCCTGTTCAGTATGCTCTGGTGCGAACCGAACCGGGGGTGTTCGGCCCATCCCTATAGCCCAGCACCTGTCTACATAACTTTTCACAATTACCACATGACACCCTGGTTACCCCACCCATAAGGACAATATACAATATGTATCAAAAGGATATTGATTTAAGTCATCATTGCTAATTGCGATTGCCATGTTTTTGGAGACATTTGACCCTCTCCATCAGAAAACTGTGAAAATGATATCATGTTGAAAAAAAACACAATTACAACTATATACATATCCAAAATAGATACATGATATTACATAATAATTGCTAATATATCATTTACAGGCAAGTTAAACAGTCAGGGAAATGTCTAAGGTGTCCCATATTCTTACCTCAAAGTACATCAGGAAACAAAAAAAGAAGGGGAGTCCTAATTGTCATCAGGACCTTGTGCAAATTATTGGATTCGAGGATCCTTATATACACTGAGCAAACTTTTGCTTTTGCACCTATTTAGCATGGGCTGAACTCAAAGATCTACGACTTTTTCTATGTACACAAAAGGCCTATTTCCCTCAAATATTTTTCACAAATCTGTTTAAACCTGTGTTAGTGAGCACTTAACCTTTGCCAAGATAATCCATTCACCTCACAGGTGTGGCATATCAAGATACTGATTAGCCAGCATGATTATTGCACAGGTGTGCCCTAGGCTGGCCACAATAAAACGCCACTCTACATCCAGTAGACCACATGTAACCACACTAGCCCAGGACTCCACATCCAGCATCTTCACCTCCAAGATCGTCTGAGCCATAGTTCCAGGGAAGAAAAAAGCCCTTTACTGGCTGATAGAGGAGGGAGCCCTTCTTATCTCTTATCGCAAACTGATCCTTTTCAGAGCCACAAACATGTAACTAACTTTAATCAAGTCTGCACCATATTTATTTATTTATTTATTTATTTATTTCAGTTACTTATATAGCGCCGTCAATTTACGCAGCGCTTTACATATACATTGTACATTCACATCAGTCCCTAACCTCAAGGAGCTTACAATCTAAGGTCCCTAACTCACATTCATACATACTAGGGACAATTTAGACAGGATCCAATTAATCTACCAGCATGTCTTTGGAGTGTGGGAGGAAACCGGAGTACCCGGAGGAAACCCACGCAGGCACAGGGAGAACATGCAAACTCCAGGCAGGTAGTGTCGTGGTTGGGATACTGTACAAAGAGTCCTAATATAAATATGTCCTAATAAACATTTACATTTTTATCCATACTCAAATCAAGTCGCTGCTGGCTAGTAGTGGTGGAAGAATGGTTTGGCCCACGCATGAGTGCCCCGCCAAACGCCCTGCAATGCATTGAGCGCTGCACAGGGCATTCTGCGTCCTGAGCAGTGTAAGCTGGTTGTTAACCTATAGCCGAAAGACGGCTGCAGCTTGGGCGCTAATTGCCAGGAGGTCGTCCCTGGACGTCCTCCTGTTTACTTCCACAATGCACGCTCCCCTGGGCGCGCATCGGGGAAGTTCTGTGCTGGCCATGTCCCTTGGACACAGCCAGTCACAGATCGCTGAAAACGGGCAATCATAGCGGCCGTTTTCAGCGTGATCGGCGGTGCCAATGAGAGTTGATCTCATGTATAAACATATGAGATCACCTCTCATCGCCGGCTCTCCCTCCTTACACAGAGACAGCGTGTGAGGAGGGAGAGTGAACCGCTGCAGCGGTAAGTGTAAAAAAGAAAAACTGAAAAAAAAGTGTCCCCACTGCCATCTGTCCCTACCATCTTTCCCCACTGTCATGTCCCTGCCATCTGTCCCCACTGCCATCTGTCCCCAGTGCCATGTATAAGTGCCATCTGTCATCAGTGCTATCTGTCATCAGTGCCACATATTAGTGCCATCTGTCATCAGTGCCACCTGTCATTGTCAAGTGCCATCTGTCATCAGTGCCACTTATCAGTGCCATCTGTCATCAGTGTCACGTGTCATCAGTGTCACGTATTAGTGCCATCTGTCATCAGTGCCACGTATTAGTGCCATCTGTCATCAGTGCCACAACAGTGTCATCAGTGCCACATATCAGTGCCATCTGTCATCAGTGCCACATCAGTGTCATCAGTGCCACGTATCAGTGCCATCTGTCATCAGTGCCACGTCAGTGTCACATGTCATTGTCCTGGTGCTCCAGGGCCTTCAAAAGTTTAATAGGTAGTCAACAAGTTAGATGTGTAATTTATGCTCCTAGAACACCTGATGGTGCTCCCTGCATGTTGGGCCTCTCTGTGTGGCCAGGCTGTGAAAAAGTCCCACACATGTGGTATTGTAATACTCAGGAGGAGTAGCAGAATGTAATTTGGGGTGTTATTTGTGGTATACACATGCCATGTGAGAGAAATAACCTATTACAATGACAATTTTGTGGGGGGAAAAAAAAAATCTTCATTTTGCAAAGAATTGTGGGAAAAAATGACAACATCAAAAAGCTCACCATGCAGCTTACTAAATACCTTGGAATGTCTACTTTCAAAAAAGGGGTCATTTGGGGGTATTTGTACTTTCCTGGCTTGTTAGGGTCGCAAGAAATGATATAGGCCACCAGTACATCTGGCGTGATCAATTTTTTATGATTTGCACCATTGTTTGTAGACTCTCTAACTTTCACAAAGACCAAATAATATCCACTAATTTGGGTTTTTTTTTACCAAAGATATGTAGCAGTATAAATTGTGGCCAAAATTTATAGAGAAAAATTAATGATTTGCAAAATTTTATCAAAGAAACTAAGAAAAATGCGTTTTTTTCTCAAAATTTTCAGTCTTTTTTCATTTATAGCGCAAAAAATAAAAAACCCAGAGGTGATCAAATACCATCAAAAGAAAGCTCTATTTGTATGAAAAAAAGGACAAAAAATTCATTTGGGTACAGTATTACATGACTGAGTAATTGTCATTCAAAGTGTGAGAGCGCTGAAAGCTGAAAATTGGTCTGCGCAGGAGGGGGGTTTAAGTGCCCAGTTGTCAAGTGGTTAAGGAGCGGGGCCAAAAAGTCGGCTGTGGTGTCCTTAACAACCAATGAGTCATCAGCTGTCAATGGGTTTTCCCGATGACAGCTGAATAATAAAAAAAAGTGCCATTTAAAATTAAAAGAAAAACTGCGTGCCCCCCCAATCCATACCAGGTCCTTCAGGTCTGGTATGGGTTTTAAGGGGAACCCCATGCCAAAAAAGAAGAAAAACTGCATGGGTCCGCCCGAAATCCATACCAGACCTTTATCCAGGCATGCGGCCTGGCAAATCAGGAAAGGGGGGCGCTCACTTGTTTGGCTCGCTCGCATCAACATGTGGACAATGTGCCTTGTGGTGGGGGCATAGTCCCCCCTGCCCCAAAGCACCCACCCTCCCATGTTGAGGGCATGTGGCCTGGTATGTTTCAGGAGGGGGGTGCTTACTCATCCCCCCCTTTCCTAAGATTCCAGTCTGTATGTCCAGATAAGGGTCTGGTAAGGATTTTGAGGGGAACCCCACACTGTTTTTGTTTTATTTTGATGTGGGGTTCCCTTCAAAATCTACTGAGCGGGGACCCCACACAGTTTTTTCTTTATTTTTTCAATAGCCGGACGAGTCATTTTAAATGTGATTTGACTCGCTTTTTTTCTTTAGAAATGTCAGTTTTTCTGCAGCATGTTATATATATGCTACAGATGTACCACTTTGCAGGCACACTAGGGGAACCCCTAGGCACTGTATTTAACCACTTGCCGACTGCCTAACGCAGATTTTTTTTTTAATTCTTTTATTTAAAATTTCACAAGTAAAATACATAGATAACATAAATCCAAAAGAATATATGTTTTAAACAATAAAATAACATTTGTACAAAATATAGAAGTACAAACAAGTATTTACAATATTTACATAACCCTCCCACCTCCCTCCCAAGAACCCACCCACTTCCCCTCCCAAAAAACCACCCACAAAACCCAAAAGTACATAACAACAATAAAGATAATAAGACCATTTCACAACAATAAATATATCAGGAATATTTCAAAACAAAAATAAAGATAACAAGAACATTTAAACAAAACAACCCATTCCCACCCTTTATTAGTGAACAAATAACAAAACTATACCTACTATATACTATCCCTCCACCCTATCCCTACACAAACAAAAAACACTCCTATACACTTTCTCCACACTGTCCCTTTATCACCATCTATACTTACCCTGAAAAACAAAAAGAAAATCTTAATCATTCAAAGATAAACATCATTAGCATAATCTCAATATATACATTATATACACCATTGTTTCCACTCCTCCAATTTCCATAACTTTCTTGCATTCTTTTCTCCTAACTTTTTATAATCAAGATATGCATAATTGTAAATCTTTCCTCGGACCATGGGCACGCATTCTTTCACTGCCTAACGCAGCAGAATGGCACGGGCAGGCAAAATCACGTACCTAGTACGGTGCCTGAGGCGGTCGGCTTCGTTAGGGGAGCGATCCAGGCTGAGGGAGAGACCACTCATTCATGGCCACCCCCTTACGATCGCTCCCCACGAATGAGATTCTTCCTCTGCTGTATAGTAAACAGTGTGATACCTGCTAGCACCTGAGTTTTGCCCCTCCGCCCAGCCCAGCCCACCCAAGTGCAGTATTGATCGATCACTGTCACTTCCAAAACACTAAACGCATAACTGCAGTGTTCGCAGAGTCAGGCCTGATCCCTGCAATCGCTAACAGTTTTTTTGGTAGCGTTTTGGTGAACTGGCAAGCACCAGTGGCCTAGTACACCCCGGTCGTAGTCAAACCAGCACTGCAGTAACACTTGGTGACGTGGCGAGTCCCATAAGTGCAGTTAAAGCTGGTGAGGTGGCAAGCACAAGTAGTGTCCCGCTGCCACCAAGAAGAAGACAAACACAGGCCCGTCATGCCCATAATGCCCTTCCTGCTGCATTCGCCAATCCTAATTGGGAACCCACCACTTCTGCAGCACCCGTACTTCCCCCATTCACATCCCCAACCAAATGCAGTTGGCTGCATGAGAGGAATTTTCTTTATGTCCTCCTGAGTACCCCTTCCCTAACGAACCCCTCAAAAAAGATGTATCTGCAGCAAGCACGGATATGGGCATGACACCCACTATTATTGTCCCTCCTGTCCTGACAATCCTGGTCTTTGCATTGGTGAATGTTTTGAACGCTACCATACACCAGTTGAGTATTAGCGTAGGGTACAGCATTTCACAGACTAGGCACACTTTCACAGGATCTCCCAAGATGCCATCGCATTTTGAGAGACCCGAACCTGGAACCGGTTACAGTTGTAAAAGTTACAGTTACAAAAAAAATGTAAAAAAAAAAAAACACAAAAAAAATATAAAATAAAAAAAACAAAAATAGTTGTCGTTTTATTGTTCTCTCTCTATTGTTCTGCTCTTTTTTTACTGTATTCTATTCTGCAATGTTTTATTGTTATTGTGTTTTATCATGTTTGCTTTTCAGGTATGCAATTTTTTATACTTTACTGTTTACTATGCTTTATTGTTAATCATTTTTTTGTTTTCAGGTACGCCATTCAGCTGCTGCGTGGATTTATTTATCTTGACAGCAACAGCGTTTGCTTCCACGATATATAAAGCCGTGACTCCAGCGGAGGTGATATATGCCAAAGCATGGGGGCAGCAGGGGCGGAGGAGCGACTTGCTCCTAACTTTTGGGGCGGATGCCCCCATGCTTCGGCATATATAAATGGTGCATGTATGTCCATCATTAGAAGTGGGTGGATGAAGGGAGGTATTCTAATGGTGGCCATACCCACCAATCAGTCTCTCTTTTTCCACAGGCTGCATGAAAAAAAAAAGATTACAAAATATGCTCAACAAGGACCAGCAATGTACTATTATGTTGCTGGACTTTGAGTGGTTATACCAGAATGATGCCTGCAGGTTTAGGTATCATCTTGGTATCATTCTTTTCAGCCAGCGGTCATCTTTCATGTAAAAGCAATCCTAGCAGCTAATTAGCCTCTAGACTGCTTTTACAAGCAGTGAGAGGGAATGTCCCCCTCCCACCGTCTTCCATGTTTTTCTCTGGCTCTCCTGTCCCAACAGAGAACCTGAGAATGCAGCCAGTGATTCCGCCAGCTGACCATAGAGCTGATCAGAGACCAGAATGGCTCCAATCATCTCTATGGCCTAAGAAACCGGAAGCTATGAGCATTTCATGACTTAAATTTCGCCGGATGTAAACAGCGCCATTGGGAAATTTGGAAAGCATTTTATCACGCTGATCTTGGTGTGGTCAGATGCTTTAGGGGCAGAGGAGAGATCTAGGGTCTAATAGACCCCATTTTTTTCAAAAAAGAGTACCCGTCACTACCTATTGCTATCATAGGGAATATTTACATTCCCTGACATAACAATCAAAATGATCAAAAAAAAAAAAAATGAAAGGAACAGTTTAAAAATAAGATAAAAAAAGCAAAAAAAAAAAAAACAAAAAAAGCACCCCTGCCCCCCCCCCCTGCTCTCGCGCAAAGGCAAAAGCAAGCGTTGGTCTGGCATCAAATGTAAACAGCAATTGCACCATGCATGTGAGGTATCACCGTGAAGGTCAGATCTAGGGCAGTAATTTTAGCAGTAGACCTCCTCTGTAAATCTAAAGTGGTAACCTGTAAAGGCTTCTAAAGGGTTTTAAAAATGTATGTAGTTTCATCTTTTTTATCTCATCAAACATTTGGGCAATATAGTGTGTTTTAGTGCATTAAAATTAAAAAAAGTTGCGCAAATACTGTGTGAAAAAAAAAATTAAACACCCACTATTTTAATCTGTAGGGCCTTTGCTTTGAAAAAATATATAATGTTTGGGGGTTCAAAGTAATTTTCTTGCAAAAAAAAAAAAATGTTTTCATATATATTTTATATTGTGACACAAGCTGCAGGGAAAAAGACACATTTTTTTTTTTTCACAAAGTTGTCACTAAATGATATATTTGCTCAAATATGCCATGTGAATATGTGAAATTACACCCCAAAATACATTCTGTTGCTTCTCCTGAGTACAGGGATACCACATGTGTGAGACTTTTTGGGAGCCTAGCCGCATACGGGACCCCAAAAACCAAGCACCGCCTTCAGGGTTTCTAAGGGTGTAAATTTTTGATTTCACTCCTCACTGCCTATCACAGTTTCGGAGGCCATGGAATGCCCAGATGGCACAACCCCCCCCACCCAAATGACTCCATTTTGGAAAGTAGACACCCCAAGCTATTTGCTGAGAGGTATGGTGAGTATTTTGCAGACCTCACTTTTTGTCACAAAGTTTTGAAAATTGAAAAAAGAAAAAAAAATACATTTTTCTTTTCTTTCTTCATTTTCAAAAACAAATGAGAGCTGGAAAATACTCACCATGCCTCTCAGCAAATAGCTTGGTGTGTCTACTTTCCAAAATGGAGTAATTTGGGGGGGTTTGTGCCATCTTGGCATGTTATGGCCTTGGAAACTGTGATAGGTAGTGAGGAGTGAAATCAAAAACTTACGCCCTTTAAAAAATCCTGAAGGCGGTGCTTGGTTTTCGGGACCCCGTACGCAGCTAGGCTCCCAAAAAGTCCCACACATGTGGTATCCCCATACTCAGAAGAAGCAGCATAATATATTTTGGGGTGTAATTCCACATATACCCATGGCATGTTTGAGCAATATATCATTTAGTGACTTTGTGCAAAAAAAAAAAAGTTTGTCATTTTCCCGCAACTGGTGTCAAAATATAAAATATTCCATGGACTCAACATGCCTCTCAGCAAATAGCTTGGGGTGTCTGCTTTCCAAAATGGGGTCATTTGGGGGGGGGGTTGAACTGTCCTGGCATTTTATGGCCTTCAAAACTGTGATAGGTAGTGAGGAGTGAAATAAAAAATTTACGCCCTTAAAAATCCTGAAGGCGGTGCTTGGTTTTCAGGCCCCATACGCGGCTAGGCTCCCAAAAAGTCCCACACATGTGGTATCCCTGTACTCAGGAGAAGCAGCTAAATGTATTTTGGGGTGCAATTCCATATATGCCCATTTTTTGTTTTTTTTGTTTGTCATTATTCAATCACTACTTTCCAAAATGGGGTAATTTGGAGGGGTTTTGTACTGCCCTGCCATTTTAGCACCTCAAGAAATGAGATAGGCAGTCATAAAATACAAGCTGTGTAAATTCCAGAAAATGTACCCTAGTTTGTAGACGCTATAACTTTTGCGCAAACCAATAAATATACTCTTATTGACATATTTTTTACCAAAGACATGTGGCTGAATACATTTTGGACTAAATGTATGACTAAAATTGAGTTTATTGTATTTTTTTTATAACAAAAAGTAGAAAATATCATTTTTTTTTCAAAATGTTTGGTCTTTTTCCGCTTATAGCACAAACAATAAAAACTGCAGAGGTGATCAAATAGCATCAAAAGAAAGCTCTATTTGTGGGAACAAAAGGACGAAAATTTCGTTTGGGTACAGCATTGCATGACCGAGCAAATAGCAGTTGAAGCGACGCAGTGCCAAATTGTAAAATATGCCCTGGTCAGGAAGGGGTAAATCCTTCCGGGGCTCAAGTGGTTAAAGGAATTTTTCATTTTTATTGTTGCACTTTAAGCATAATTAAAATCACTGCTCCTAAAAAAAAAACAATTGTTTTTTTTTTTTAAATTGCATTGATACATGCCCCCCAGGGCAGCACCCAGACCCCCTGTCAGGGAAATGGCCGTGTTGTGGGCAATTCCACCAGTAACCATCATGGTGGCACCAGACGAAGCAGATGCGTGACAGCCAGATCACATATACCCTGATCTTTTGGGCACACCCCCCCAGCCTATTTAAACCTGACACTGACACTTGCATTTTGCTGGATTATCAAACAGCTCCTGTGTTCCTGTGCCTTGTATACTCTTAAGACCCCTGCTTTGACCTCTGCTTGGCTTGACCTGTGTTCCTGTTTATCTCCTCGCTCTGACCCTGGCTTGGCTGACTACTCTCCAATCCTCTGCCCTCCATGTATGACTCGGCTTGTTCCTGTACCTCTCTCGGACTGTCTTCTGGTTTCTGATCCCTGGCCTGACTGCGGACCCTGTTCCTGGTTTACCCTGCTGTTGCTGCTCAAGACTTCTCTCCGCACAGCTGCCACAATGCACTCTATCTACTTACAGCCTACCAGCCAGTTTGCAGTATTCCTGACAACCCGTGCACCTCTGTGCATTGCACCCCCTGTATCAAATCCAGGGAAGCGTTGCACTCAGCCGCAAGGGATGCCCTCTCAGCAACCCGGCCTCACACTACAGACTTGAGTCCCCCATACCCCTTTTATTGCCAATTACTTGCATATAAGCCTTCAAAATGGGCACTTTTGATTTTTCCTAATTGGCTGCCATAGACCAATGCCAGAAGTCTGCCAAGCGAAATAGCTGAGTTGGAAGCTCTGGTGCACGAGGAGCGCTATGATGTAATCGGTATTGCTGAAACTTGGCTTCATTCCTCACATGACTGGGCTATTAATATTCCTGGCTATGCACTCTTTCGGAGAGAAAGGGTAAAAAGGAAAGGTGGCGGGGTCTGTCTCTATGTGAGAAGTAATCTCAAAGCGAATGTGAAAGAGGACCTGGTTGATGGAGAGTGTGATGAGTCTGAAGCATTATGGGTAGAACTTATAGATGTGCGTAATTCAAAGTTAATCATTGCAGTTTGTTACAGACCACCCAATGTTAATGAGGAGGTGGAGACTCAGCTCCTTGCACAGATGGAAAAGGATGCAAGGGCTGGGACGGTGATAATAATGGGGGATTTTAACTATCCAGAAATTGACTGGAGTAATAACACTGCTGGGACAGTTAAAGGGCAAACATTTATAAACCTATTACAGGACAACTTTATGATTGTTTATTGAGGCCCCAACTAGGAATGATGCTCTGGACCTGGTAATCTCAAACCATGCAGAGTTTATTGCTAATGTTCATATAAAGGAACATCTTGATATCAGTGACCATAACATGATTTCATTTGACATAGCTGTAAGCAGAAAACACATACAGGAAAGATAAAAACACTTCAAGAGAGCAAATTTTCCAAGGATAAGGGCTGCTCTCTAGGATTTGGACTGGGAGGGAATATTGGCATCAATGGGCACAGAACAGAAATTGGAATTCTTCAAAGTGACTGTTTGCCAACTTACTGCAAAGTATATTGCCATTAGCAATAAGTTTAAAAGACTAAAAATAGTTAAAAAAGCTATAAACAATAATAAAAGAGCTTTTAAAAAATACAAAAATGAAGGAACACTAGTGTCGTTTAAATGTTATATATGTCGTATAAAGAATATAACAGAATATGTAAAAAGGAAATCAAGGACGCAAAAACGAATGACAGATTGCAAAAGATAGTAGGACAAACCCCCAAAAATTCTTCAAATATATTAATAGTAAAAAGGTCAGGTCTGAGCATGTAGGCCCTTTACAAAATAATCTAGAGTGGGTGACTGGGGACAAAGAGAAGGCAAATGTATTAAATAATTTCTTCAGCTCCGTGTATACAAAGGAGCATGGGGGAGCTCATGTCCGTAGTAGTGACACAGCCCCAAATGATCCACAATGGCTCAAAAGGGATATGGTCCAGAAATATTTAGACAGAATAAAGGTGGATAAAGCACCTGGACCAGATGGCATGCACCCACGGATCCTAAAAGATTTGTGCTCTTTAATTTCAAAGCCATTGTATTTAATTTTTAGGGACTCATTAATGATGGGAATAGTACCACCGGATTGGCGTAGGGCCAATGTGGTGTCTATATTTAAAAAGGGAACAAAGTCTTTACCAAGCAACTATAGACCTGTTAGTATAAATTCTATAGTCGGGAAGATACTGGAGAGTTTAATAAAAGACCACATAGATGAGTTCTTGCTAGAAAAAAATATTTTAAGCAACAGACAGCATGGATTCATGAAACACAGAAGTTGTCAAACAAACCTGATTTCTTTTTATGAGGAGGTAAGTAAAACCTTGGACAGAAGGGTGGCAGTGGATGTGGTATACTTGGATTTTGCAAAAGCGTTTGCCACAGTTCCCCACACATGGCTAATGTGTAAGGTAAAGTCTACAGGCTTGCAAATATCAGTTTGTAAATGGATAAAAAACTGGCTAAAAGACAGAATTCAGAGAGTAGTGGTTAATGATTCTTACTCTGAATGGTCTAAGGTTATCAGTGGTGTACCCCAAGGTTCAGAGCTGGGACCCTTACTTTTTAATATCTTTATAAATTATATTGGATTTGGGATTAAAAGTAGCATTTCTGTCTTTGCAGATGACAATAAGCTATGCAGTGGAATGTCTCCAATTTACAAGCCAACCTCAATGCACTGTCTAATTGGGCGATTATGTGGCAGATGAGGTTTAATGTTGATAAATGTAAAGTTATGCACTTGGGGGCTAAGAATATGCGTGCATCATACATACTAGGGCAAGTACAACTGGGAGAATCAATGGTGGAGAAGGATCTGAGGGTTTTGGTAGATCATAAGCTCTATAATAGCATGCAATGCCAAGCTGCGGTTTCCAAAGCGAGCAAAGTCCTTTCTTGTATTAAAAGAGGTATGGACTCCAGAGAGAGAGAGATATATAATTTTGCCCCTGTACAAATCATTAGTAAGACCTCATCTGGAATATGCAGTTCAGTTTTGGGCACCAGTTCTCAAAAAGTATATCGGGTAACTGGAGAAAGTGAAGAGAAGGGCAACCAAACTGATAAGAAGCATGGAGAAGCTCATCTATGAGGAAAGATTAGAGGAACTGAATGTATTCACTCTTGAGAAGAGGAGATTAAGGGGGTGTGATCACCATGTATAAATATATAAGGGGTCCGTATAGTCAACTTGGTGTTGAGTTATTTACTTTACAGTCAACACTGAGGATAAGGGGGCACTCTTTACGTCTAGAGGAAAAGAGATTTCTTCTCCAAATACGGAAAGGTTTCTTCACAGTAAGAGCTTTGAAAATGTGGAATAGACTCCTTCCAGAGGTGGTTCTGGCCAGCTCAGTAGATTGCTTTAAGAAAGGCCTGGATTCATTCCTAAATGTACATAATATAACTGGGTACTAACATTTATAGGTAAAGTTGATCCGGGGACAATCCGATTGCTTCTCTGGGATCAGGAAGGAATTTTTTCCATTGCTGTAGCGAATTGGATCCTGCTTTTCTGTAGGTTTTTTTTGCCTTCCTCTGGATCAATTATGGGTATAGGATTGGGTATATGTGATTGTATGATCTTTTTATTTTATTTATTTATTTTTTTATGGTTGAACTAGATGGACTTGTGTCTTTTTTCAACCTGAGTAAGTATGTAACTTCAATGGGGTTCGCCATTTGGGTTAGAAATTTCACCCTGTTCGGCAGTTCTACTGTTCGACCCATATCCACTGGCTAGAATTATAACTGTACATATATAACATAAGTAACCCCCGAATGATGAAACATTCCCTTTACATTTACACCAACATTTTTACAAGACCCGCACATAAGGGATTTTATTTTAGTCCCCCTGTTATAAGCTGAGACAGAATTGGGACTGGTGGACAGTGGAGTAGCAAACTGCAGTAATACTAATCCCATAAATTGACCAGGAATAGTCGACATTATAGGCAGAACAAAGACCTTGCCTCCCTCTCCAAACTAATATATGTTTTTGGACATTCCTGTAACAAATTACAATTAAAATTGACCAACTGTCCTGACCAAAAGTGGGAGAGCACAACTTGACAAGGCTCAGTATGCAGCTCTTTAGGACCACAGAAGAACTGTAATATTACGAATAAATCCTCCAATAAAGGGGAGAAACGTGATCCTTATGGATAACACCAATATGAGGTAATTTTTTCTGCCATAGTAAATAATAAAAGTGGAATAGGAAATTATCAGCAGAAATCATAGATCAAACCATGAATGAGTTTGTTAGAATTGTGCAAAGGCATATTTGGAGGTGCTTGTTATGAATGGCTACATACTATGAATTACCAAAAACGCACAAGAACATACAAACTCTAGCTTGGAGACCTTTGTTTTCAGGGTTGGGAATCAAATGAAAAAAAGGTAAGTAGATTAGTAGATAATTACTTGAGACTTCATGTAAAGAGCCTTCCCTCTTACACAAAAGACACTATAGATTTTTTAAACATTTTAAAAAGGTGTTTCAATCCTGGAAGGTGCTCTTCTCATAGTGATCAAAATAAGGGCTCTGTTATACAGCATTACCTATGATTAAAAGATAGAGGCAATCAAGCTGGACCTAGACCAAGTCTTAAACACATCCTGACATTAAATATTTTTATGTTTCAGGACTCCCACTATCTCCCAGTGCAGGGAGTGGTGATGAAGACATGTTGTGCCCCGTCCTATGCAAGCCTGTACCTGTGGGGTGCCTTTATAATATAGACCTAATTCTCGGGGGAGCTCAAGGAGTTTATGGCTATTCTAAACACTAATGATTATTATTTAAAGCAGTGGTTCTCAACCCTGTCTTCAAGTACCCACAACAGGCCATGTTTTGGGAATTTCTCTTAGATAAAATAGCTGTCCATAATACCAAGCCATTGACTCTGATTTAAAGCACTTGTGCAAGATAAAGGAAAACCTGCAAACATGGCCTGTTGGGGGTACTTGAGGACAGGGTTGAGAACCACTGATTTAACGTGTACTATACAGTCTGATAAGTATGTAATTCAATTGCTGGATATTACAATAAGGGCCATTCAAGATGGATCCCTGATTACAAGTTTGTATTACAAACCAACAGCAGGTAACATGATATGTCAAACCGCCTCCCACTGATAAAAAGTAGATAAAAGTATTCCATAAGGACAATACCTTCAGGAGTGAAGAAATTGTTCAGATAAACAATATTTTAAAATGAAAGTGAATTTACTGTAGGATAAACTCATTAGAAGAGGATACAACATGAAATTGCTTAACAAAGTCTTATGCCCCGTACACACGGTCGGATTTTCCGATGGAAAATGTCCGATCGGATCGTGTTGTCGGAAATTCCGACCGTGTGTGGGCTCCATCGGACATTTTCCATCGGATTTTCCGACACACAAAGTTGGAGAGCAGGAGATAAAATTTTCCGACAACAAAATCCGTTGTCGGAAATTCCGTTCGTGTGTACACAAATCCGACGGACAAAGTGCCACGCATGCTCAGAATAAATAAAGAGATGAAAGCTATTGGCCACTGCCCCGTTTATAGTCCCGACGTACGTGTTTTACGTCACCGCGTTTAGAACGATCGGATTTTCCGACAACTTTGTGTGACCGTGTGTATGCAAGACAAGTTTGAGCCAACATCCGTCAGAAAAAATCCTAGGATTTTGTTGTCGGAATGTCCGAACAAAGTCCGACCGTGTGTACGGGGCATTACACAGACAAGAGAGGTGATCCTCTTCGTAAAAAGAAAAAGTATCGCAAACAAGACAGAGACTGTAGGTTTGTTGTTAAGTAGAATCTGTTTGTAATTGTGAACTGGTACATTTTTAAAGTGTAGCTCCAGCCAAAAAATCTATTTTTAAGCTTTTTGGAAAACATAGGAAAGGGTTATCACCCCTGTAACATTTGTTTTGCTGTCTGTGCACCTCTTCAGAAGATTTCACCTCACTTTCTGTCCCAATGAAATTTTTTTTTTGAAAATTTGGGGTTTTTAGTGAAACAAGGATTGGTGATAAAGCATCAGTGGAAAGGAGGCACGTTTTTCCCATATTAACTCTTACAGGAGAGAATTTCCCTTCCTAGGGGTAGATTTCATCTCACTTACTATTGTCTCCTTACATTTGCAAGTAGGAGTCATTTGTAAGTTGGATGTTTGAAAGTAGGGGCCTGTCCTATATACTCTGCAGAAATTGGGGCCTTAGGTGTTGCCACAACACTGTAAGCCCTCACAGTTACTCTTGGTGGGTGCAGGAATGGGCCCTGCTGTGAAATATTAGATTGAGAATTGTAATTACACGCCATTTTTGAACAGTGGTAGAAAAATTGGGCCTGTGGTGGTGGTGGTGCTGGTGCCACAACACTGTAAGTCCTCACAGTTACTCTTGGTGGGCGCTGGAACAGGCCCTGCTGTGAAATATTATATCAAGAATTGTAATTACATGCACCTGTTGAATATAAGCAGAAAAATTGGGCCTTTGGTGGTGGTGGTGGTGTTGCCACAACACTGTAAGCCCTCACAGTTACTCTTGGTGGGCGCAGGAATGGGCCCTGCTGTGTAAATACATCAAAAATTGTAATTACATGCCCCTGTTAAACAGGGGCAGAAAAATTGGGTCTTAGCCACTGCTGCCACAACACTGCAACCCCTCACAGATACTCTAGTTGGAGTGCAAGAATAAGCCTTGCTGCAAAGTATTGCATCAAAAATTGTAATCATACGCCCCTGTTAAACAGGGGCTGAAAAATTGGGCCTTGGGCACTGGTGCCACAACACTGCAACCCCTCACAGATACTCTAGTTGGAGCACAGGAATGAGCCCTGCTGCAAAGTATTGCATCAAAAATTGTAATTACACGCCCCTGTTAAACAAGGGCAGAAAAATTGAGCCTTAGCCGCTGCTGCCGCAACACTGCAACCCCTCACAGATCTTATAGTTGGAGAGCAGGAATGAGCCCTGCTGCAAAGTATTGCATCAAAAATTGTAATTATACACCTCTGTCAAACAGGGGTTGAAAAACTGGGCCTTGGGCACTGGTGCTGGTGCCACAACACTGCAACCCCTCACAGATACTATAGTTGGAGCGCAGGAATGAGCCCTGCTGCAAAGTATTGCATCAAAAATTGTAATTACACACCCCTGTTAAACAGGGGCAGAAAAATTGGGCATTAGCCACTGGTGGCGGTGCCCAGAACCAAAAATGTTCTTACAAGCTATCAGCATTAAAATTGAGGAGAAAGAGGATTGTCACTCAGCATAACAGGATAGTCACTCAGCATCAGCACAGGCAGTCTTGAAGGGATCTCACATTAAAAAAAAAAAAATTTATTACATCAGCATCAGGTGCTTGGTAGCTGGTGATCCAAGACTGATTCATTTTTATGAAGGTCAGCCGATCGACCGATTTGGTGGACAGGCGCACCCTGTGATCGGTTACAAAGCCTCCAGCAGCACTGAATGTGCATTCCGAAAGAACGCTGGATGCAGGACAGGCCAGTAGCTCAATTGCATACTGTGCAAGCTCTGGCCAGTGATCCTAAAGATCCAGTGACCCAGAGGATTTTCAGTGGGAAAGGTGTCCAAGTCTGATCTTGCCTCTAGGTAATCCTGCACCATGTGAATCAGACGCTGGCGATGTTGCTGGAACCGATCACACCTTGGGGCTGGGGACTAAAAAATTGTCTGAATGCATCGGTCAGACAGCCATCTTCTCCACCGCTCCTTCTGTGACTTACCGAAGCCTCAGCAACACGTAGTCCATGAGGACAAGGAAATTGTAACCTCCCAGACTCTGGAAACACGTTGCACAAACCTTTCTGCAAGGCCTCCCGAAGATGTTTCATCCTCTGCTCCCTCTGCAATGGTAAGATAAGGTCCGCAACCTTACCTTTGTAACATGGATCAAGGAGGGTTGCAAGCCAGTAATGACCCCTCCCCTTGATACCACGAATACGAGGATCCTTACGCAGGCTTTGCAGGATCAGGGAGGCCATGCAGCGTAGGTTTGCTGAGGCATTCGGTCCAGAGTCCTCTGGGTCACTAAGGACGACATGATCCACAGCCACCTCCTCCCAGCCACGTATAAGTCCATGGGTTTCTTCGGACTGTAAATGATCCCTTGAAGACTGCTGCTGATGCTGAGTGCCAGACTCCACCTCCATGCTGACACAATCCTCTTCCTCCTCCTCCTCCTCATCCTCTTCCTGTGCGATTGGCAGGCACGCAGGAACACTGTCTGGATAAAGGGGGCCTTGAGAGGTAAGGAAGTCCTCCTCTTCCTCCCTCTGTTCTGCCTCAAGTGCCCTGTCCATTATTCCACGCAGCGTGTGCTCCAACAGGTGGACAAGAGGGACAGTGTCACTGATGCATGCACTGTCACTGCTCACCATCCTCGTGGCCTCCTCAAATGGTGACAGGACAGTGCATGCATCCCTGATCATAGCCTACTGGCGTGGGGAAAAAAAAACAAGCTCCCCTGACCCTGTCCTGGTGCCATAGTCGCATAGGTACTCATTGATGGCCCTCTGCTACATGTGCAGCCACTGCAGCATGGCCAACGTTGAGTTCCACCTGGTGGGCATGTCACAGATTAGGCGGTTATTGGGCAGGTCAAATTCCTTTAGGAGGTCAGCCAGGGGAGCCCTGGCATTATATGACCTGCAGAAATGCACACAGACTTTCCTGACCTGCATCAGGACATCCTGTAAGCCCGGGTACCTGCTCAAGAACCGCTGAACCACCAAGTTAAGGACGTGAGCCAAACAGGGCATCCGTCCCCCAAGCACACCAGCTCAAGCACCGCATGGCATCTTTTTGCCTGCGTGCTTGCGTAGCCCCTTGAACGCCTATGGAGCACTGCTGATTCTAAGGACAAATCAGCACAGGAAGAGGCCATGGAGGAAGAAGAAGAGGAGGGGGTGGAGGAGAGAGGTGTGGCAGAATCACCACTAGTAGAATTTTGGAGGTGTGGTGATGGAACAACCTCCAACACTACTGCACCCTGTCCTGCATCCTTCCCAGCTGCCAGAAGAGTCACCCAGTGCACGGTGCACGGTGAAAGATAGGTAACGTCCCTGTCCATGCCTGCTGGACCATGAGTCATGGGTAATATGCACCTTACAGCTGACCGCCTTGTCCATCGAGGCCAAGACATTGTCTTCCACATGCCCGTAGAGAGCTGGAATCGCCTTCCATGAGAAAAAGTGGCGTTTGGGAACCTGCCACTGAGGAACCGCACATTCCACAAACTCACGGAAGGGGGCAGAGTCTATCAACTGAAAAGGCAGCAGTTGAAGTGCTAGCAATTTAGCCAAGCTAGCATTTAACCACTGGGCATGTGGATGGCTGGGAGCAAACTTCTTTCGGCGGTGCAGCAGCTGGGGCAGGGAAATTTGCCTGGTACAATCTGACATTGGTGTACCGATAGCAGATTGCCTGCAAATACTTGGCACACCTAATTGTACATCTTCATTCCTCTCAGTGCAGGTTTCAGAGAGGACTGAAGGTATAGTGGGGTTGGAGATCCCAGCTGATGAGGAGCAAGGAGAGGTCCGCTTTGTTCTTTGGTGTGGGTCTTTTAGGTACACTTGCCAACGAACTGCATGGCAGGTCGACATATGTCTGGTCAAGCATGTGGTGCCCAAGCGGGTGATGTTTTGGCCATGCAAGATACGCTTGAGACATATGTTGCAAAAAGCAGCGGTGTGATCTGATGTTCTCGTTTCAAAAAAGGCTCACACCAATGAACTTTTGGAATAACGTGCAGAGACAGCAGCGTCCTGCACATGCGGAGCTCTGCAGTGTGATGCAGTCAGTGTGCTGCCCTTAAGTTGGCCCCAGGAGGGCATCCTGCCTCATTGGAGATGTGCCTCCTCCTCCTCCTCTCTCCTATTAGGCACCCACGTGGAGTCAGTGACTTCCTCATCATCCCCTCCCTCCTCATCTCTGGAGCAAAGCTGGCAGTATGCTGCAGCTGGGGGAACATGACTGCCAGATTGCTGTCTTTCTTGGGCTCATGTTACTGCCTTCGTCTAGCTGGGTACTATCATTGGAGCCTTCAAAACGCTGGGCATCCTCCTGGAGCATGTACCCAACACTATGGTCAAACAGTTCAGGGGTCTCCTCAGGAGGATATGGTGGGGCTAGGGAAGGAGTGAATGATACCATTGAGCCGAGGGAAGAGGCTGCATTGGCAGCTGCTTTGCCAGACAAAGTACCCTGAGCTTGGGTGAGAGAGGATGAGGAGGATGAGGATGGCTTGGTCATCTACTCTACCAAGTCTTCGGCATATTGAGGCTCAACACGGCTGAAAAAAGGACAAGTATGTCCCACGGCCATGTGCTGATGAGGATATACCGTGTCCACGACCAGCACTGTTGCCTCTAGACACAGAGCCTGCTTGCCCTCTTTTAATGGCTTGTGACTGTCTGCCTCTCCTTGTTGGCCTTCCAGACATACTAATGGCCTGCAGTGAGATGTAGCTGCACAAAGCTGAGATGTATATATATACTGATTATACTGCAACTAGCAGAATCAACTGCCTGCCTGTGGTATTAATAGGATCAGAACACCAGCAATTGTCTTCAGGTAGCTTTAGGTGCCCACTGTGCAGAGGACACAGTGCACTAACTGTAAATACTGCAGTTGCCTGCCTGTGGTACTAATAGGATCAGAAGAACACCAGTAATTTTCTTCAGGTAGCTTTAGGTGCACACTGTGCAGAGGACACAGTACACTAACTGTAAATACTGCAGCTGCCTGCCTGTGGTATTAATAGGATCAGAACACCAGCAATTGTCTTCAGGTTTCTTTAGGTGCACACTGTGCAGAGGACACAGTACACCAACTGTAAATACTGCAGCTGCCTGCCTGTGGTACTAATAGGATCAGAAGAACACGATCAATTGTCTTTAGGTAGCTTTAGGTGCACACTGTGCAGAGGACACAGTACACTAACTGTAAATACTGCAGCTGCCTGCCTGTGGTATTAATAGGATCAGAACATCAGCAATTGTCTTCAGGTAGTTTTAGGTGCACACTGTGCAGAGGACACAGTACACTAACTGTAAATACTGCAGCTGCCTGCCTGTGGTATTGATAGGATCAGAACACCAGCAATTGTCTTTAGGTAGCTTTAAGTGCACACTGTGCAGAGGACACAGTACACTAACTGTAAATACTGCAGCTGCCTGCCTGTGGTATTAATAGGATCAGAACACCAGCAATTGTTTTCAGGTAGCTTTAGGTGCACACTGTGCAGAGGACACAGTACACTAACTTTAAATACTGCAGCTGCCTGCCTGCAGTACTAATAGGATCAGAAGAACACCAGCAATTTTCTTCAGGTAGCTTTAGGTGCACACTGTGCAAAGGACACAGTACACTAACTGTAAATACTGTAAAAACACCTGCCTGCCTGTCAGTATATTAGGAAGAGAGTAACAGGAACGGATCTAGCTAAACTGAATACAGTATATATATATATATATATATATATATATATATATATATACACACACACAACACCTAGGATGCATATATATATATACACAATACACTGTAAGTGCAGCTAACTGACTCGCCTGCCTACTTTATCTAACTTAAATCAAATGACACTGTCTCTCTGTCTATCTCTCCGCCGCCGCAACACACTATACAAGGCCGCCACGCAGGCGGCCTTATATAGTATGGGGCGTGTACTAAACCCCCTGAGGCATAATTGGCCAAAGCCACCCTGGCTTTGGCCAATTACGGCTCTCTGTACAGACGGCGCTGTGATTGGCCAAGCAAGCGGGTCATAGTGCATGCTTGGTCAATCATCAGCCAGAATTATGGGCCGTGACGCGCCATGTTTAATATGGAGAAGACTAAAATAATGTTTTCCCAATGTATAGTATACAGTATATGATTATGTATACCTGACTGAAAATGGGAAATTTACTAGCTTGATTAGTTGCCAAATGGGGCTAAAACATAACTTTTTATAAAATGTTATGCCCTTGATTTGGTCCATGAGTAGTGTAGAGGGGGAAATTGTGATGACCAAATTGAGTAGATGGATCTATAGAATAAAAGTAACTAATCCACAAGGCTTTAATGACATGTTAAGTGTCAAGTCTTTAATATAACCAATTGGGACATCCTTCCCCTTTAAGATAAACAGATTTTTTTATACATGACATGGCAAGCTCCTGTAGTTTAATAGATTATTTCTCTCCTTCCCCAGTATATAATCATCTACCTATGCAAGAAAGGAGGTCTGGGGTATATGTAGAATGATACTATATATCATACAGAGGTTGCTTATGTTACATACAGTCAGTAAAGTTATCATTCCAGCTGGCAGGTACTTGATTTGCGTATGGGTAATTATAGTTACATTGAGGTTTTAATTGTGCAATCGTGGTGCAGACACATTGAGCGTTGATTGGAGTTAGTGACATATGTGGGGGGTGTAGTAAGGACTCCCCCTTGTACCTTACTCTCCTTTATCTATTTCCTAGTGGATTTAATTGGGGGTTGGACAAGGTATGGGAAAACCTCCCTCACATACCTTACATCCCCTAGCTGCTATCAGACATGGGGGATGGCATCTTTTATGCTTCAGCCCGGAAGGCCTAAGTAAGAGAATACTATTGCTGCACTTTCATCTTGAGATGCTAGGTGGGTCCAAGAGGAGGGAAACCACCTGTGAGGCTGTGGACTTGCTGATGTGTGCAAACCAACTACACATGTGCTATCACCAAGCACACATCGGCTGTGACATCACCCATCACCAGTGCTGGGGGAGATCCTGACTTGGTGAGCTGGGGAAAGATGCAAATGTAGGTGAATGGACTTTATTATTACAGAGATAAACTCTGTAGTACATAACTTATTGGGCATTCTTTACCCTTCTCATTTGCAATCTGCTCACATTCCCTCTAGATTTATCCAATGGTTAGCATCAGTACTTCCATGTAGCTCTGCAGACATACTTAAGCAGTGGGGTGACATGAATGCATTAGTGGGAGGGAACACAGATGAATATTCATATGTGTAAATGTTGGATCTTCAAAAGATTAGTTGGTCTGCAGAGATGCGGGAGGAATTTATGAACCAATATATATATATATATATATATATATATATATATATATATATATATATATATATTTTTTTTTTTTTTTTACAGATTCCCCAGTTTATAAACAGTTTTGTCAGTACATGGAGCAAAATATTCCAGTAGAAAGAATATGGACAGGTAAATGTTTGCTCATTATCCACAAGGGGATAAATTAACACTATGAGGGAACTGAAATGAGTGATTTTGAATAGGTATATTGCATTGCATTTGCAGGTTTACTTGTTGTGAGTAGAAGAAAAGGTAGAACTTTCTAAAAGAAAAGTGTTCACCTAGAGACAAGATTTTGATTAAACTAAGGATCTAGATATCTGTAATACCATGTAATAAATTTAGATATGTATATGGTTGAGAAATGCATCAAATTTACCTGGGCCCCATCATCCCAATCAGCTTGAAATACTAAAATGATATCCTATTGATACATGTTATGTTCTGATGGGTAGGGTAACCAGGGTGTTATATGAAAAGGTGTATTGTGAGATACTGAATATTGAGGTTTATGAATGTACCAAGTTCCTAATAGACTTTCTAGGGAAATATGTTTTTTTCATTTTTGTATATACAAAAATGTAAAAAATGTGATTATTTTAATAAAATAAAATACTTTTTAAAAAATATACAATTTGTATAAGAAATACATCTTCAGTATGCAGTACCTTAAAAGTTCCAGTATGTCCCCAACTCACTTGAAACTTGATTATAATCTAAAGTTTGGTAAAATGTTGCCCCAACCACCCCTAGTGCACTTTACTCCTTGGTCATTCATTTCTATGATGGCTCTGACTGAGACATAGCCATTGTGTAATACACTTTGGGGATGGCAGAAGATTTAAGAGGCCACAAGGCCTAATTTATTACTTTAGAAGTCTATTTGGTAAGGGGAAATTGGGTGACCGTTTTACTTTGTGGGGGAAATTTACCTTACACTCAGCCTTATCTAAACTTTGGATGTTACAGTTAGAACAGGTGGACTGATGCATATCTAAACACAATTTATACACATTTAAATACTGGAGAGAATACTGGAGATAATATATTTAAATGCATTGCTATACATTTCCAACATAGGATACAAAATGCATATACTGTATGTTTTATTAAATGCATGTATGTTTTGATACTTATGCGATTTAAAGCAAACATTTACTATAAGTTTTGATGTTTAAATTAATGTTTTATAATAGCAACCACATAGTTTGAAATGCATCTCCAAGTAAATTTTAATTACATTTTAACATGAAAAAGTGTAAAAAAAATTATATCACCTCTTTGTAACCAACCAATGTTTTATCATTCATTTTTCTCTAATAACATTTAGTACAGGTGAAAGTGAATCATTTCACTTGATTATGTATGTCTTCATTAAAATGATCTACCACAAATCTAAAACAGTACCTTAAGAAATAATGTTGACAACCACAATTTGTGTTCTTTTTTTCCAGGTCTAATCCCACTATTTACATTACTATTTCATTTACTAGCTTAACATTTTATGATACCAATATTCTTTTATGGCCTGTTAAGTTTATCAACTGACAAAATTTTATGTACCTATTTGAATGCACTGCCTTCAGAAGTGACAATTATTTGGACCATATAAATTGGATGCTTCTGAGAAGATCATTTTTTAACGCATACAAGCTATGACAAGTATTCAAGGAAACACAATCCCCACGTACACAGCAATCTATGTGCATAAAATCTAAAGATGCTATGGTAAACGGGAATAAATAAAAGCTTTTTTAATTAAAATTACATTAAAATAAATTTATAGACATTCATTCTACAAATAACATAATCATATTTTCCAGGGAGTAAAAAGTGTTCTTTTTGTATGATATCATATTAAAAACTAATACAGTAATTGCATAGCTCATAAATCAGCACAATGTTTATAACGATCATGCTAACTTGCCTTGAAATACTTGTGGCAGGGTTAAATAACTGAGACAATGCAACAGTCTTAAGTTAGTTTCTTGCTTGAAGTATTTATTGAAAACGTTCTTGTTTGTTTTCATTGCAAAGTTGTGCAGAGCTTGACAGTGAAATGCTTCAGTAATGTTGCAATTTCTTAGTTTAACTGTTGCCTAATAACAAATGATATGACTTTCGTTAATTAGGTTAACTAAAGTTAAAGTTAAGTTAATTTTGTATCTTCCTACCGTGTATACCATAACTTCTAACAAGATTTCCCTTAATTCAGCAAACCTGCAATCCAGACACTCACAAAGTCTCAAAGTACACTACTCCATATTTTACAATTTCTCACTTACGCCCCAATTTTTAGAACTCATTCTTTTTTTTTCTTAATGAAACTTCACCTTCCATGGGTATAAATAAAATCAACAATGCTAGAAAAATCTAGTGTTGTCTATATGCAAGGCAAAAGCTAAAGTCTTCTTTGCCCAACTAAGTTATCTTAGTTTAATGTGCAGCAGAGGTAAACTTTTTTAGGGTCCACAGGTAGTGTGTTGATCACATTCTTCTTTTCTGGAGTCAGTGATCTATGCTTTGACCACTGTTTGTTTCCTGTCTCTGCTATCCATTTACTTTTCTATTCACATGCTACAGTCTGTAAACTCTGGCAAAACAGACTTACAGTACTTGTCTCGCTCCTATATATTCTTAAAGTGTTCCTAGATGTTGGGAGAAGTAATGTTCTGAAAATGAACGTTTTACCCACATTACTGTATTTATTTCACACGTTCCCAATTGGGATACCCAAGGCGTTTCTTGGACAGATGAGATGAGAATTTGGGAAATTTGCATGGGCAGGTCAGATGCATAGGATCAAGTATTCATTGTTGACTCTACCGAAGGTCAGGGGAGGTATAGGGCTCCCAGGTGTATTCAAATATCATATGGAAACCCACATGAACTGCATCCTAGAATGGCGTAATATGCAGTCTATTAAACGATGGGTTCAGATGGAGAAATCCTTCATAGAGATTCTCCTCGGGGGCCTCTCATGGTTATTTCTAGACACCCCTAAGGCATTAATCCACCACCCAGTGATAGGCACCATACTTAAATGTTTCCAAAGAGACAGGCTATCAATCCTTTCAGGCAACACGCTATAGCGTATGATCCTTTCAGGCAACACGCTATCGCGCATGACCCCGGTGTTGGGTCACCCTAGGTTCCTCCTGTGCCTCCAAGGGGATACCTTTTTTCTCTCATTCCCCGAACAGCTTATAGGCTTCATCACCTCTGGCTTGATAACCAAGTACAGTCTTTGTCTGCATTGCAAAATAGATTTGATCCTCTCCCCTGCCCTTTTGGTAGGCCATGCAACTGCCCCATTTTCTCTCCCAATTGCTGAGTAAACATCAATCTATACCTCTGCTTGCACAGTTTGAATCCAAGTGTATAGAGAAATAACCTATACTACAAGGCTTATTTCACTCATATTGAATCCCCTCCCTACCCCTGGAGGATTTCGCCCTGACATTTCTTGCCTAATGGGAACAAAACTTGAACACAACTTTCACAGTTCCTCAAAAAGACAGGATCCTTCAGATGACCCACAGGGCTTCCATTCCAAGCTCCATTCAGGAAACAGGATATACAATTTTTTCTAGCTGGTACAGAGTCCCAGCAATGCTTCATAAACTTTTTCCACAATGCCCCTCCTCTCTCTGTTGGAGATGCCACAGGGAAGAGGGCACCTTACTCCATGTATTTTGGTCTTGCCCCAAGATTACTCCTTTCTGGAACCAGGTAAAACAGCGTATATAAAGATTAATGGATATCCAGATTCCAGGTGACCTGGCCACCTTCCTCCTTCATTTAACTCAATGTTTCTGAAGAGATATAAATGCTCTCAGCTAATTAATTTTCCTAATGTGCCCAAAGTATGCATCCCCCCATTTTGGAAGCAACCTACATCTTCACTAATTTCCCTATGGCTAAACAAGATCAATTCAATTTACATGATGGAGGAAGTGATGGCTACGGCCCACAATAAAGAAGAACACTTTCGTAAATGTTGGTTCTACTGGGCCAATTTTACATTCTTCATTTACGGTCTTCACAGGCTAGGTGCATACTGCACAGTATCATAGTCCATATGTTATGCTTAAGGTTGAAAGCCAGGTTCAGCATTCCCCTATTCTTATATTTTATTCCCTCTCCCTCCTTAGATCCTGTCTCTTTTCCCTCATTACCAACATCTCAACCTACAATTTTCTATACAACTCATAGGAACACAGTATTTCCTCCCATGCTGGGCTTTTTTGGAATAGGAGAGTGAAGGTCATGTGAACTTAATAACAGTTTTTCCTTGACATGGTCTACCCATGGCATGAGCTATCCAACTGTTAAGATACCTAATATCTGGAGTCCGGAGTTCCCCCTATATTGAACTGTATATTGAATGTGTTCTTAGGAGTCCGGAGTTCCCCCTTATAATATGTTCTCAACTAATTCAGTATTAGGCAATGTTCCAAAATGAAATGTACTGCCAAGTGATGTCTGCACTAGTCTGGCTATACATTGGCCCTTTTCTGGGAAAGAGTTAGCATAATAATCTAGAGGTCAGGATGACCAAATGTAGAAATAATTAGTTAAGGATGACTTGTTTTGGTATCATGCCATACATAGACAACCATTCTGACATCTGTATAAAAGCTGATGTTATATTTTTACGGACCACCACACCCCATTGAGCTGGTGGTCCGGCGTACGCTGTAAATCTTTATCCGTATGTATGATGATTATTCTGAAGTAAACTTGTATCAAGCTAGGATGCTTCTGGATTGTTGGTGTCTTTAATTCCAAAGGCCAGTTTAACACAGCTTACTTATATGTCTGTATACATTATATCTTTTGCTGCCTATTCTGTTATGACATACTCTCACGGTATTGCTGTTCAGAATTGGTGTATGACTTTAAAACTCAAAATAAAGAATTAAAAAATAATGTTCTTAGATAGAAAAAAAACATTTTACCTAAATAAACTTTGATATACCTAAACACTCTTAACCACTTAAGGACCGGACCATTATGCTGCTTAAGGACCAGAGGACTTTTTCCAATTTGGCACTGCGTCGCTTTAACTGCTAATTGCGCGGTCATGCAATGCTGTACCCAAACGAAATTTGCGTCCTTTTCTTCCCCCCCGCTATACACGGAAAATTTTGAAAAAAAATGATATTTTCTACATTTTGTTCTAAAAAAATCCAATAAACTCAATTTTAGTCATACATTTAGGCCAAAATGTATTCGGCCACATGTCTTTGGTAAAAAAAATGTCAATAAGTGTATATTTATTGGTTTGTGCAAAAGTTATAGCGCCTACAAACTAGGGTACATTTTCTGGAATTTACACAGCCTTTAATTTATGACTGCCTATGTCGTTTCTTGAGGTGCTAAAATGGCAGGGCAGTACAAAACCCCCACAAATGACCCCATTTCTGAAAGTAGACACCCCAAGGAAATTGCTGAGAGGCATGTTGAGCCCATTGAATATTCATATTTTTTATCCCAAGTGATTGAATAATGACAAAAAAAAAAAAAAATACAAAAAGTTGTCAATAAATGATATATTGCTCACACAGGCCATGGGCATATGTGGAATTACACCCCAAAATACATTTAGCTGCTTCTCCTGAGTATGTGGGACTTTTTAGGAGCCTAGCCGCGTACGGGGCCCCGAAAACCAATCACCCTTCAGGATTTCTAAGGGTGTAAATTTTTGATTTCACTTTTCACTGCCTATCACAGTTTTGGAGGCCATAGAATGCCCAGGTGGCACAACCCCCCCAAATGACCCCATTTTGGAAAGTAGACACCCCAAGCTATTTGCTGAGAGGCATGGTGAGTATTTTGCAGCTCTCATTTGTTTTTGAAAATGAAGAAAGACAAGAAAAATTTTTTTTTTTCTTTTTTCAATTTTCAAAACTTTGTGACAAAAAGTGAGGTCTGCAAAATACTCACTATACCTCTCAGCAAAAAGCTTAGGGTGTCTACTTTCCAAAATGGGGTCATTTGGGGGGGGGGGGTTTGCCACCTGAGCATTCCATGGCCTCCGAAACTGTGATAGGCAGTGAAGAGTGAAATAAAAAATTTACACCCTTAGAAAGCATGAAGGCGGTGCTTGGTTTTCGGGGTCCCGTGCGCGGCTAGGCTCCCAAAAAGTCCCACACATGTGGTATCCCCGTACTCAGGAGAAGCAACAGAATGTATTTTGGGGTGTAATTTCACATATTCCCATGGCATGTTTGAGCAATATATCATTTAGTGACAACTTTGTGCAAAAAAAAAAAATTGTCTCTTTCCCGCAACTTGTGTCACAATATAAAATATTCCATGGACTCGACATGCCTCTCAGCAAATAGCTTGGGGTGTCTACTTTCCAAAATGGGGTCATTTTGGGGGGTTTGAACTGTCCTGGCATTTTATGCACAACATTTAGAAGCTTATGTCACACATCACCCACTCTTCTAACCATTTGAAGACAAAGCCCTTTCTGACACTTTTTGATTACATGAAAAAATTCTTTTTTTTTGCAAGAAAATTACTTTGAACCCCCAAACATTATATATTTTTTTAAAGCAAATGCCCTACAGATTAAAATGGTGGGTGTTTCATTTTTTTTTTCACACAGTATTTGCGCAGCGATTTTTCAAATCCATTTTTTGGGGAAAAAACACACTTTTTAAAATTTTAATGCACTAAAACACACTATATTGCCCAAATGTTTGATGAAATAAAAAAGATGATCTTAGGCCGAGTACATGGATATCAAACATGACATGCTTTAAAATTGCGCACAAACGTGCAGTGGCAACAAAATTAATACATTTTTAAAAGCCTTTAAAAGCCTTTACAGGTTACCACTTTAGATTTACAGAGGAGGTCTACTGCTAAAATTACTGCCCTCGATCTGACCTTCACGGTGATACCTCACATGCATGGTGCAATTGCTGTTTACATTTGACACCAGACCGACGCTTGCGTTCGCCTTAGTGCGAGAGCAGGGGGGACAGGGGTGCTTTTTTTTTTTTTTTTTTTTCTTTATTATTTTTTTGCTTTTTTATCTTATTTTTAAACTATTCCTTTCATTTTTTTTTTATCATTTTTATTGTTATCTCAGGGAATGTAAATATCCCCTATGATAGCAATAGGTAGTTGAAAAAATTGGGGTCTATTAGACCCTAGATTTCTCCTCTGCCCTCAAAGCATCTGACCACACCAAGATCGGTGTGATAAAATGCTTCCCCAATTTCCCAATGGCGCTGTTTACATCCGGCGAAATCTAAGTCATAAAAAGCTCATAGCTTCCGGTTTCTTAGACCATAGAGATGGTTGGAGCCACTCTGGTCTCTGATCAGCTCTATGGTCAGCTGGCTGAATCACCGACTGCATTCTCAGGTTCCCTGTTGAGACAGGAGAGCCAGAGAAAAACATGGAAGACGGTGGGGGGGGGCATTCCCTCCCACTGCTTGTAAAAGCAGTCTAGAGGCTAATTAGCCGCTAGGATTGCTTTTACATGAAAGCTGACCGCTGGCTGAAAAGAATGATACCAAGATGATACCTAAACCTGCAGGCATCATTCTGGTATAACCACTCAAAATCGTGAATGGCGTACCTGAAGACAAAAAAATGGTTAACAATAAAGCACAGTAAACGGTAAAGTATAAAAAATTGCATACCTGAAAAGCAAACATGATAAAACATAATAACAATAAAACATTGCAGAATAGAATACAGTAAAAAAGAGCAGAACAATAGAGAGAATAGAGAGAGAGAGAACAATAAAACGACAACTATTTTTTTTATTTGATATTTTTGTTTGTGTTTTTTTTTTTTTTTTTACACTTTTTTTTGTAACTGTAATTTTTATAACTGTAACCGGTTCCAGGTTCGGGTCTCTCAAAATGCGATGGCATCTTGGGAGACCCTGTGAAAGTGTGCCTAGTCTGTGCAATGCTGTACCCTACGCTAATACTCAACTAGTGTATGGTAGCGTTCAAAACATTCACCAATGCAAAGACCAGGATTGTCAGGACTAGGGATGAGCCGAACACCCCCCGGTTCGGTTCGCACCAGAACCTGCGAACGGACCGAAAGTTCGCACGAACGTTAGAACCCCATTGACGTCTATGGGACTCGAACGTTCGAAATCAAAAGTGCTCATTTTAAAGGCTAATTTGCATGGTATTGTCCTAAAAAGAGTTTGGGGACCCGGGTCCTACCCCAGGGGACATGTATCAATGCAAAAAAAACTTTTAAAAACGGCCGTTTTTTCGGGAGCAGTGATTTTAATGATGCTTAAAGTAAAAAAAAAAAAAGTGAAATATTCCTTTAAATATCGTACCTGAGGGGTGTCTATAGTATGCCTGTAAAGTGACGCGTGTTTCCCGTGTTTAGAACAGTCCCTGCACCAAATGTCATTTTTAAAGGAAAAAATCTCATTTAAAACTGCTTGCGGGTTTAATGTAATGTCGGGTCCTGGCAATATGGATGAAAATCAGTGAGACAAACGGCATGGGTACCCCCCAGTCCATTACCAGGCCCTTTGGGTCTTGTATGGATATTAAGGGGAACCCCGCACCCAAATTAAAATAAGGAAAGGTGTGGGGCCACCAGGCCCTATATACTCTGAACAGCAGTATACAGGCTGTAGGTTTGTTGTTAAGTAGAATCTCTTTGTAATTTTGAACGGGTACATTTTTAACGTGTTTAGCTCCAGCCAAAAAATCTTTTTTAAGCTTTTTGGAAAACATAGGGAAGGGTTATCACCCCTGTGACATTTGTTTTGCTGTCTTTCCTCCTCTTCAGAAGATTTCACCTCACTTTTTGTCCCAATGGATTGGAAAGCATCAGTGGAAAGGAGAAATGTTTTTCCCATATTAACTCTTACAGGAGAGAATTTCCCTTCCTAGGGGTAGATTTATTCTCACTTCCTGTTGTCTCCTTCCGTTTGCAAGTAGGAGTCGTTTGTAAGTTAGTTGTTTGAAAGTAGGGTCCTGCCCTATATACTCAGCAGAAATTTGGGCCTTAGGTGTTGCTGTGGCCACAACACTGTAAGCCCTCACAGGGCTCTGCTGTGAAATATTAGATCAAGAATTGTAATTACATGCCCCTGTTGAACAGGAGCTGAAAAATTAGGCCTTAGGCACTGGTGCTGGTGCCACAACACTGCAACCCCTCACAGACACTCTAGTTGGAATGCAGGAACGAGCCCTGCTGCAAAGTATTGCATCAAAAATTGTAATTACACGCCCCTGTTAAACAAGGGCTGAAAAATTGGGCCTTAGGCACTGGTGCTGGTGCCACAACACTGCAACCCCTCACAGACACTCTAGTTGGAATGCAGGAACGAGCCCTGCTGCAAAGTATTACATCAAAAATCGTAATTACATGCCCCTGTTAAACAGGGGCTGAAAAATTGTGCCTTAGACACTGGTGGTGGCACCCAGAACCAAAAATGTTCTTACAAGCTATCAGCGTGATGATTGAGGAGGAAGAGGATAATTACTCAGGGATAGTCACTCAGCATCAGCATAGGCAGTCTTTGAAGGGATCTGAGATTTCAAAAAAAATTATTCGGTTACATCAGCATCAGGTGCTTGGTAGCTGGTGGTGATCCAAGACTCATTCATTTTTATGAAGGTCAGTCGATCGACCGAGTCAGTGGACAGACGCACCCTGTGATCGGTTACCACGCCTCCAGCAGCACTGAATGTGCGTTCTGAAAGAACGCTGGTTGCAGGACAGGCCAGTAGCTCAATTGCATACTGTGCAAGCTCTGGCCAGTGATCCATCCTCAAGACCCAGTAACCCAGAGGATTTTCGGTGGGAAAGGTGTCCAAGTCTGATCTTGCCCCTAGGTATTCCTGCACCATGTAAAACAGACGCTGGCGATGGTTGCTGGAACCGATCATACCTTGGGGCTGCGGACCAAAAAATTGTCTGAACGCATCGGTCAGACGGCCACCTTCTCCACCGCTCCTTCTTTGACTGACCGAAGCCTCAGCAACACGTTGTCCAGAAACAGGAGTTTGTAACCTCCCAGTCTCTGGGAACGCGTTGCACAGACCTTTCTGCAAGGCCTCCCGAAGATGTTTCATCCTCTGCTCCCTCTGCGATGGCAAGATAAGGTCCGCAACCTTACCCTTGTAACGTGGATCAAGGAGGGTTGCCAGCCAGTATTGGTCCTTCTCCTTGATACCACGAATACGAGGATCCTTACGCAGGCTTTGCAGGATCAGGGAGGCCATGCAGCGTAGGTTTGCTGAGGCATTCGGTCCGGAGTCCTCTGGGTCACTAAGGACGACATGGTCCGCAGCCACCTCCTCCCAGCCACGTACAAGTCCATGTGTTTCTTGGGACTGATCCCTTAAAGACTGCTGCTGATGCTGAGTGCCAGGCTCCACCTCCATACTGACACAATCTTCCTCCTCCTCCTCTTCCTCCTCGTCCTCTTCCTGTGTGATCGGCGGGCACGCAGGAACACTGTCTGGATAAAGGGGGCCTTGAGAGCTAAGGAAGTCCTCCTCTTCCTGCCTCTGTTCTGCCTCAAGTGCCCTGTCCATTATTCCACGCAGCGTGTGCTCCAACAGGTGGACAAGGGGGACAGTGTCACTGATGCATGCACTGTCACTGCTCACCATCCTCGTGGCCTCCTCAAATGGTGACAGGACAGTTCATGCATCCCTGATCATGGCCCACTGGCGTGGGGAAAAAAAACCAAGCTCCCCTGACCCTGTCCTGGTGCCATAGTCGCACAGGTACTCATTGATGGCCCTCTGCTGCGTGTGCAGCCGCTGCAGCATGGCCATCGTTGAGTTCCACCTGGTGGGCATGTCACAGATTAGGCGGTTCTTGGGCAGGTTAAACTCCTTTTGGAGGTCCGTCAGCCGAGCACTGGCATTATATGACCGGCGGAAATGCACACAGACTTTCCTGGCCTGCTTCAGGACATCCTGTAAGCCCGGGTACCTGCCCAAGAACCGCTGCACCACCAAGTTAAGGACGTGAGCCAAACAGGGCACGTGGGTCATTTGTTCCTGTCGGAGGGCAGAGAGGAGGTTGGTGCCATTGTCGCAAACCACCATTCCTGCCTTAAGTTGGCATGGCGTCAACCACCTCTGAACCTGCCCCTGCAGAGCTGACAGAACCTCTGCCCCAGTGTGGCTCCTGTCCCCCAAGCACACCAGCTCAAGCACCGCATGGCATCTTTTGGCCTGCGTACTTGCGTAGCCCCTTGAACGACTACGGAGCACCGCTGGTTCCGAGGAAGAGGCCATGGAGGAAGAAGAAGAGGAGGGGGTGGAGGAGAGAGATGTGTCACAATCATTAGCATTTTGGAGGCGTGGTGGCTGAAAAACCTCCAACACTACTGCACCTTGTCCTGCATCCTTCCCAGCTGCCAGCAGAGTCACCCAATGCGCCGTGAAACTTAGGTAACGTCCCTGTCCATGCCTGCTGGACCATGAGTCAGCGGTAATATGCACCTTACCGCTGACCGCCCTGTCCAGCGAGGCATGGACATTGCCTTCCACATGCTGGTAGAGAGCCGGAATCGCCTTCCGTGAGAAAAAGTGGCGTTTGGGTACCTGCCACTGAGGAACCGCACATTCCACAAACTCACGGAAGGGGGCAGAGTCTACCAACTGAAAAGGCAGCAGTTGAAGTGCTAGCAATTTTGCCAAGCTAGCATTCAACCGTTGGGCATGTGGATGGCTGGGAGCAAACTTCTTTCGGCGGTGCAGCAGCTGGGGCAGGGAAATTTGCCTGGTACAATCTGACGTCGGTGTACCAAAATCAGATTGCCCACAAGTACGTGGCTGTGACACACCTAATTCTACACCTTCATTCCTCTCAGTGCAGGTCTCAGAGAGGACTGAAGGTCTAGTGGGGTTTTGAAATCTCAGCTGATGAGGAGCAAGCAGAGGTCCTCTTTGTTCTTTGGTGTGGGTCTTTTAGATACGCTTGCCAACGAACTGCATGGCAGGTCAACATATGTCTGGTCAAGCATGTGGTACCCAAGCGGGAGATGTTTTGGCCACGCGAGATACGCTTGAGACATATGTTGCAAATAGCAGTGGTGCGATCTGATGCACTCGTCTCAAAAAAGGCCCACACCAAAGAATTTTTTGAATAACGCGCAGAGACTGCAGCGCCCTGCACATGTGGAGCTTTGGGGTGTGATGCAGTCAATGTGCTGCCCTTAGGCTGGCCCCTGGAGGGCATCCTGCCTCGTTGGTGATGTGCCGCCTCCTCCTCCTCCTCCTCCTCTCTCCTATCAGGCACCCACGTTGAGTCAGTGACCTCATCATCCCCTCCCTCCTCATCACTGGAGCAAACCTGGCAGTATGCTGCAGCAGGGGGAGCATGACTGTCAGATTGCTGTCCTTCTTGGGCAGCCCCTCTGTCCGTGCTCGTGTTACTGCCTTCATCGAGCTCAGTATCATCATCAGAGCCTTCCAAACGCTGGGCATCCTCCTGGAGCATGTACCCAACACTGTGGTCAAACAGTTCGAGGGACTCCTCAGGAGGACATGGTGGGGCTAGGGAAGGAGTCACTGATGACATTGAGCCGAGGGAAGAGGTCGCTGCTTTGCCAGACAAAGTACCCTGGGCATGGGTGAGAGAGGATGAGGAGGATGAGGACGGCTTGGTCATCCACTCGACCAAGTCTTCCGCATGTTGCGGCTCAACATGGCCAGCTGCCGAAAAAAAAGCCAAGCGTGTCCCATGGCCACGTGCTGATGAGGATGCACCGTCTCCACGACCAGCACTAGACACAGAGCCTGCTTGCCCTCTCTTATTGGCTTGTGACTGTCTGCCTCTCCTTCTTGGCCTTCCAGACATACTAATGGCCTGTAGCTGCACTAAGCTGGGATATATATGTATATATATATATATATATATATATATATATATATATGTACTGATACTGCAGCTAGCAAAATCAACTGCCTGCCTGTAGTATGAGAACACCACCAACCTTCTACAGGTAGCTTTAGCTGAACACTGTGAGGTGGACGCACCCCACTAACTTGTAGGTTTAGCAGAACACTGTGAGCAGGACGCACTGCACTAACTGTAAATAGTCTAGCTGCCTGACTGTGGTACTAATAGGATCAAAAGAACACCAGCAATTTTCTTCAGGTAGCTGTATTTACTGTAACAAGACAAGCCTGCCTGTCAGTAAGAAGATAACAGAAACGGATCTAGCTGAACACTGTGAGCAGGACGCACCCCACTAGCTTGTAGGTTTAGCTGAACACTGTGAGGTGGACGCACCCCACTAACTTGTAGGTTTAGCTGAACACTGTGAGCAGGACGCACCCCACTAACTTGTAGGTTTAGCAGAACACTGTGAGCAGGACGCACTGCACTAACTGTAAATAGTCTAGCTGCCTGACTGTGGTACTAATAGGATCAAAAGAACATCAGTAATTTTCTTTAAAATACTGTAACAAGACAAGCCTGCCTGTCAGTAAGAAGATAACAGGAACGGATCTAGCTGAACACTGTGAGCAGGACGCACCCCACTAGCTTGTAGGTTTAGCTGAACACTGTGAGGTGGACGCACCCCACTAACTTGTAGGTTTAGCTGAACACTGTGAGCAGGACGCACCCCACTAACTTGTAGGTTTAGCAGAACACTGTGAGCAGGACGCACTGCACTAACTGTAAATAGTCTAGCTGCCTGACTGTGGTACTAATAGGATCAAAAGAACACCAGCAATTTTTTTTTAAATACTGTAACAAGACAAGCCTGCCTGTCAGTAAGAAGATAATAGGAACGGATCTAGCTGAACACTGTGAGCAGGACGCACCCCACTAGCTTGTAGGTTTAGCTGAACACTGTGAGGTGGACGCACCCCACTAACTTGTAGGTTTAGCTGAACACTGTGAGCAGGACGCACCCCACTAACTTGTAGGTTTAGCAGAACACTGTGAGCAGGACGCACTGCACTAACTGTAAATAGTCTAGCTGCCTGACTGTGGTACTAATAGGATCAAAAGAACACCAGCAATTTTCTTCAGGTAGCTGTATTTACTGTAACAAGACAAGCCTGCCTGTTAGTAAGAAGATAACAGGAACGGATCTAGCTGAACACTGTGAGCAGGACGCACCCCACTAGCTTGTAGGTTTAGCTGAACACTGTGAGGTGGACGCACCCCACTAACTTGTAGGTTTAGCTGAACACTGTGAGCAGGACGCACCCCACTAACTTGTAGGTTTAGCAGAACACTGTGAGCAGGACGCACTGCACTAACTGTAAATAGTCTAGCTGCCTGACTGTGGTACTAATAGGATCAAAAGAACACCAGCAATTTTCTTCAGGTAGCTGTATTTACTGTAACAAGACAAGCCTGCCTGTTAGTAAGAAGATAACAGGAACGGATCTAGCTGAACACTGTGAGCAGGACGCACCCCACTAGCTTGTAGGTTTAGCTGAACACTGTGAGGTGGACGCACCCCACTAACTTGTAGGTTTAGCTGAACACTGTGAGCAGGACGCACCCCACTAACTTGTAGGTTTAGCAGAACACTGTGAGCAGGACGCACTGCACTAACTGTAAATAGTCTAGCTGCCTGACTGTGGTACTAATAGGATCAAAAGAACACCAGCAATTTTCTTCAGGTAGCTGTATTTACTGTAACAAGACAAGCCTGCCTGTCAGTAAGAAGATAACAGAAACGGATCTAGCTGAACACTGTGAGCAGGACGCACCCCACTAGCTTGTAGGTTTAGCTGAACACTGTGAGGTGGACGCACCCCACTAACTTGTAGGTTTAGCTGAACACTGTGAGCAGGACGCACCCCACTAACTTGTAGGTTTAGCAGAACACTGTGAGCAGGACGCACTGCACTAACTGTAAATAGTCTAGCTGCCTGACTGTGGTACTAATAGGATCAAAAGAACACCAGCAATTTTCTTCAGGTAGCTGTATTTACTGTAACAAGACAAGCCTGCCTGTCAGTAAGAAGATAACACAAACGGATCTAGCTGAACACTGTGAGCAGGACGCACCCCACTAGCTTGTAGGTTTAGCTGAACACTGTGAGGTGGACGCACCCCACTAACTTGTAGGTTTAGCTGAACACTGTGAGCAGGACGCACCCCACTAACTTGTAGGTTTAGCAGAACACTGTGAGCAGGACGCACTGCACTAACTGTAAATAGTCTAGCTGCCTGACTGTGGTACTAATAGGATCAAAAGAACACCAGCAATTTTCTTCAGGTAGCTGTATTTACTGTAACAAGACAAGCCTGCCTGTCAGTAAGAAGATAACAGAAACTGATCTAGCTGAACACTGTGAGCAGGACGCACCCCACTAGCTTGTAGGTTTAGCTGAACACTGTGAGGTGGACGCACCCCACTAACTTGTAGGTTTAGCTGAACACTGTGAGCAGGACGCACCCCACTAACTTGTAGGTTTAGCAGAACACTGTGAGCAGGACACACTGCACTAACTGTAAATAGTCTAGCTGCCTGACTGTGGTACTAATAGGATTAAAAGAACACCAGCAATTTTCTTCAGGTAGCTGTATTTACTGTAACAAGACAAGCCTGCCTGTTAGTAAGAAGATAACAGAAACGGATCTAGCTGAACACTGTGAGCAGGACGCACCCCACTAGCTTGTAGGTTTAGCTGAACACTGTGAGGTGGACGCACCCCACTAACTTGTAGGTTTAGCTGAACACTGTGAGCAGGACGCACCCCACTTACTTGTAGGTTTAGCAGAACACTGTGGGCAGGACGCACTGCACTAACTGTAAATAGTCTAGCTGCCTGACTGTGGTACTAATAGGATCAAAAGAACACCAGTAATTTTCTTTAAAATACTGTAACAAGACAAGCCTGCCTGTCAGTAAGAAGATAACAGGAACGGATCTAGCTGAACACTGTGAGCAGGACGCACTGCACTAAATGTAAATAGTCTAGCTGCCTGACTGTGGTACTAATAGGATCAAAAGAACACCAGTAATTTTCTTCAAAATACTGTAACAAGACAAGCCTGCCTGTCAGTAGGAATATAACAGGAACGGATCTAGCTGAACACTGTGAGCAGGACGCACTGCACTAAATGTAAATAGTCTAGAAGATAACAGGAACGGATCTAGCTAAACTGAATACAGTGTATATATATATATATATATGCAACACCTGGGATGCATATATATACACAATACACTTTAAGTGCAGCTAACTGACTGACTGTCCTGCCTAATCTAGCTAACTCAAATGAAATGACACTGTCTCTCTTTCTCTCTAAGCACACCGGAACACACTGCACAGGGCCGCCGTGCAGGCGGCCTTATATAGTGTGGGGCGTGTACTAAATCCCCTGAGCCATAATTGGCCAAAGCCTCCTTGGCTTTGGCCAATTATGGCTCTCTGTTAAGGCGGCGCTGTGATTGGCCAAGCATGCGGGTCATAGTGCATGCTTGGTCAATCATCAGCAAGCAATGCACTGCGATGCCGCAGTGAATTATGTGCCGTGACGCGCCACACGAATTTGGCGCGAACGGCCCATATCGTTCGCAATTCGGCGAACGATCGAACAGCCGATGTTCGAGTCGAACATGGGTTCGACACGAACACGAAGCTCATCCCTAGTCAGGACAGGAGGGACAATAATAGTGGGTGTCACGCCTATATCCGCGCTTGCTGCAGACACAACATCTTTTTTGGGGGGGGTTCGTTGGGTAGGGGTACTCGGTAGGACATAAAGAAAATGCCTCTCATGCAGCCGACTGCATTTGGTTGGGGATGTGAATGGGGGAAGTACGGGTGCTGCAGAAGCGGTGGGTTCCCAATTAGGATTGGCGAATGCAGCAGGAAGGGCATTATGGGCACGACGGGCCTGTGTTTGTCTTTTTGGTGGCAGCGGGACACTACTTGTGCTTGCCACCTCACCAGCTTGAACTGCCCTTATGGGACTCACCACGTCACCAAGTATTACTGCAGTGCTGGTTTGACTACGACCGGGGGTGTACTAGGCCGCTGGTGCTTGTCAGTTCACCAAAACGCTACCAAAAAAACTGTTAGCAATCACAGGGATCAGACCTGACTCTGCGAATGCTGCAGTTATGCGTTTAGTGTTTTGTAAGTGTCAGTGATCGATCGATACTGCACTTGGGTGGGCTGGGCTGGGCCGGGCGGAGGGGCAAAACACAGGTGCTGGCAGGTATCTGGGCTGATCCCGATAACACTGCATTTTTGGGAACCCTAAACTGCTGGGGACGCCAGTATAGATCTGATCGGATCAGATATTGAGCCGTTCAGATACTATACCACTAAGGGAGGTGTACGGTGCGTGCGTGAGTGTTAGCGCTACTGGCACTAACCTGACGCTGCCTGGGGCTGGTGCTTGCCAGTTCACCAAAAGGCTACCAAAAAAACTGTTAGCGATCACAGGGATCAGGCCTGACTCTGCGAACGCTGCAGTTATGCGTCTAGTGTTTTGTAAGTGATAGTGATCGAACGATACTGCACTTGGGTGGGCTGGGCTGGGCTGGGCCGGGCAGAGGGGCAAAATGCAGGTGCTAGCAGGTATCTGGGCTGATCCTGCTAACACTGTGTTTTTGGGAACCCTAAACTGCTGGGGACGCTAGTATAGATCTGATCGGATCAGATATTGATCCGTTCAGATACTATACCACTAAGGGAGGTGTACGGTGCGTGCGTGGGTGTTAGCGCTACTGGCGCTAACCTGATGCTGCTTGGGGCTGGTGCTTGCCAGTTCACCAAAACGCTACCAAAAAAACTGTTAGCGATCGCAGGGATCAGGCCTGACTCTGCGAACGCTGCAGTTACGTGTTTAGTGTTTTGTAAGTGACAGTGATCGATCGATACTGCACTTGGGTGGGCTGGGCTGGGCCGGGCGGGGGGGAAAAACGCAGGTGCTAGCAGGTATCTGGGCTGATCCTGCTAACACTGTGTTTTTGGGAACCCTAAACTGCTGGAGACGCTAGTATAGATCTCATCTGATCGGATCAGATATTGATCCATTCAGATACTATACCACTAAGGGAGGCGTATGCTGCTTGCGTGGGTGTTAGCGGTACTGGCACTAATCTGACGCTGCCTGGGGCGACGCATATCACCGCCGGGTGATCAGGGGGCTAAACCTTTATTCGGTAATAAACGGCGGGTGCCCTGACACTATAAAAAATAAACGAACTAACCAGCGTCAACCTTAACGGTTATACGTGATCAGTGGTGAAAGGGTTAACTAGGGGGCAATCAAGGGGTTAAAACCTTTATTAGGTAGTATATGGGGGTTCCTGTCGCTATAAAATGCTGACGGTGAACCTAAATATTTACGTCCCTAACTAGCGTCACCAGCGACACTAATACAGCGATCAGAAAAATGATCGCTTAGCGACACTGGTGACAGGGGGTGATCAAGGGGTTAAAACTTTATTAGGGGGGTTAGGGGGGTACCCTAGACCTAAAGGGGGCTAATACTAATTGCCCTACCACTTCTAGCTGTCACAAACTGACACCATGCAGTAATCAGAAAAAAAAAAACAAAAAAACTTCTTGGTGTCAGTGTGACGGGGGGTGATTGGGGGGTGATCGGGGGGCGATCGGGGGTGTAAAGTGTGCCTGGCATGTTCTACTGTGTGTGTGTTTGTGCACTCACTCAGATGTCTTCTCTCCTCAGCACCGGAACGGAAACTGCCGAGCCGAGGAGAGATATCACATCCTCTGCCTCTGTGTACTACACAGAGACAGGGGAAGATCCTCATTGGCTGGGAGCGATCGTGAGGGGGGCCAGGATTGGATGGCCTCCCCCTCATCTCTGATCGCTGCCAGACCAAAGGTGACCACCTCAGGCACTGGGGGGGTCCGATCAGACCCCCCGCCCGTGGGAAGGCAATCACGTACCAGGCACGTGATTTTGCCTGCCCGTGCCATTCTGCAGACGTATATCTGCGTGAGGCGGTCGTCAACTGGTTAACAGGGCAATAGAAAACTTCTCAGTTCATGTCTTTCCTGGCCTGCTGGAATGCATGCTCTGATAAGGGTCTGGTATGCATTTTATGGGAGACCCCATGTCATTTTTCTATTGCCGGCAATATTTTTTTATTTAGCTGTCAGCAGGGAAGCCCATTGATAGCTGATGACTCATCCATTGTTAGGGACGCAGAGGTCAGCTTCCCAACCTGCTCCTTAACAACTGTCACGTACCTGGTGGGTTTTGAGCCTGAAATGCAGAGAGAGACCTCCCCTACGGCTCCCACTCTCATTCCTCTGGAATGGAGACAGAGGACACAGGAGTAAGGAGTAGTATGGGTGCCTGGCAGGATCAACAGTCACCAGAAGTTCAGGAGTGGTGGAAACCTCTGGAACCAAGAACTGAAGAGAAGACTGGAGACTGGAATGCAGACTAAACCAGGAACCACAGCAGGTAAGTAGGCAGGAACTGGAGTGCTGGACTGGAACCAGGAACAAGCAGCAGGTAACAGACTGGATACTGGAGCGCTGGCCTGGAACCAGGAACAAGCAGCAGGTAACAGACTGGATACTGGAGCGCTGGACTGGAACCAGGAACAAGCAGCAGGTAACAGACTGGATACTGGAACGCTGGACTGGAACCAGGAACAAGCAGCAGGCAACAGACTGGTTACTGGAGCAGTGGACTGGAACCAGGAACAAGCAGCAGGTAACAGACTGGATACTGGTATCAGGCAGAGGAATGGTCAAACAAGCCGGTGGTCGATATTGGGGGACAGCAGAGGTACCAGTGTTTAATAGGGATGAGCTTCGAGTTCGAGTCGAACTTATGTTCGACTCGAACATTAGCTGTTCGCAAGTTCGCCGAACATCGAACAATTTGGGGTGTTCGCGGCAAATTCGAATGCCGCAGAACACCCTTTAAAAGTCTATGGGAGAAATCAAAAGTGCTAATTTTAAAGGCTTATATGCAAGTTATTGTCATAAAAAGTGTTTGGGGACCCGGGTCCTGCCCCAGGGGACATGGATCAATGCAAAAAAAAGTTTTAAAAACGCCTGTTTTTTCAGGAGCAGTGATTTTAATAATGCTTAAAGTCAAACAATAAAAGTGTAATATCCCTTTAAATTTCGTACCTGGGGGGTGTCTATAGTATGCCTGTAAAGGGGCGCATGTTTCCCGTGTTTAGAACAGTCTGACAGCAAAATGACATTTGGAAGGAAAAAACCCATTTAAAACTACCCGCGGCTATTGCATTGCCGACAATACACATAGAAGTTCATTGATAAAAACGGCATGGGAATTCCCCACAGGGAAACCCCGAACCAAAATTAAAAAAAAAAAAATGACGTGGAAGTCCCCCTAAATCCCATACCAGGCCCTTCAGGTCTGGTATGGATATTAAGGGGAACCCCCGGCCAAAATGTAAAAAAAAAATGGCGTGGTGTTCCCCCTAAATTTCATACCAGACCCTTCAGGTCTGGTATGGATTTTAAGGGGAACCCCGCGCCAAAAAAAAAACGGCGTGGGGTCCCCCCAAAAATCCATACCAGACCCTTATCCGAGCACGCAACCTGGCAGGCCGCAGGAAAAGAGGGGGGGACGAGAGTGCGGCCCCCCCTCCTGAACCGTACCAGGCCACATGCCCTCAACATTGGGAGGGTGCTTTGGGGTAGCCCCCCAAAACACCTTGTCCCCATGTTGATGAGGACAAGGGCCTCATCCCCACAACCCTGGCCGGTGGTAGTGGGGGTCTGCGGGCGGGGGGGCTTATCGGAATCTGGAAGCCCCCTTTAACAAGGGGACCCCCAGATCCCGGCCCCCCCCTGTGTGAAATGGTAAGGGGGTGCTTACCCCTACCATTTCACAAAAAAACTGTCAAAAATGTTAAAAATGACAAGAGACAGTTTTTGACAATTCCTTTATTTAAATGCTTCTTCTTTCTTCTATCTTCCTTCATCTTCTTCTTCTTCTGGTTCTTCTGGCTCTTCTGGTTCTTCCTCCGGCGTTCTCGTCCAGCATCTCCTCCGCGGCGTCTTCTATCTTCTTCTCCTCGGGCCGCTCCGCACCCATGGCATGGGGGGAGGCTCCCGCTCTTCTCTTCATCTTCTTCTTCATCCTCTTCTCTTCTTCCTTCTTCTCTTCTTCATTTTCTTCTCCGGGCCGCTCCGCATCCATGCTGGCATGGAGGGAGGCTCCCGCTGTGTGACGGCGTCTCCTTGTCTGACGGTTCTTAAATAATGGGGGGCGGGCCACCCGATGACCCCGCTCCCTCTGACGCACGGGACATGATGGGACTTCCCTGTGGCATTCCCCGTGACGTCACAGGGAAGTCCTGTCAAGTCACTGTGCGTCAGAGGGGGCGGGTCACCGGGTGGCCCCACCCCCCGTTATTTAAGAACCGTCAGACAAGGAGACGCCGTCACACAGCGGGAGCCTCCCTCCATGCCAGCATGATGGGACTTCCCTGTGGCATTCCCCGTGACGTCACAGGGAAGTCCCGTCAAGTCACTGTGCGTCAGAGGGGGCGGGGTCACCGGGTGGCCCTGCCCCCCGTTATTTAAGAACCGTCAGACGAGGAGACTCCGTCACACAGCGGGAGCCTCCCTCCATGCCAGCATGGGTGCGGAGCGGCCCAGAGAAGAAGGAAGAAGAGAAAAGGATGAAGAAGAAGATGAAGAGAAGAGCAGGAGCCTCCCCCCATGCCATGGGTGCGGAGCGGCCCGAGGAGAAGAAGATAGAAGACGCCGCGGAGGAGATGCTGGACGAGAACGCTGGAGGAAGAACCTGAAGAGCCAGAAGAACCAGAAGAAGAAGAAGATGAAGGAAGATAGAAGAAAGAAGAAGCATTTAAATAAAGGAATTGTCAAAAACTGTCTCTTGTAATTTTTAACATTTTTGACAGTTTTTTTGTGAAATGGTAGGGGTAAGTACCCCCTTACCATTTTACACGGGGGGGCAGGATCTGGGGGTCCCCTTGTTAAAGGGGGCTTCCAGATTCCGATAAGCCCCCCACCCGCAGACTCCCACAACCACCGGCCAGGGTTGTGGGGATGAGGCCCTTGTCCTCATCAACATGGGGACAAGGTGTTTTGGGGGGCTACCCCAAAGCACCCTCCCAATGTTGAGGGCATGTGGCCTGGTACGGTTCAGGAGGGGGGGCCACACTCTCATCCCCCCTCTTTTCCTGCGGCCTGCCAGGTTGCGTGCTCGGATAAGGGTTTGGTATGGATTTTTGGGTGGACCCCACGCCGTTTTTTTTTTTTTTTTTGGCGCGGGGTTCCCCTTAAAATCCATACCAGACCTGAAGGGTCTGGTATGGAATTTAGGGGGAACCCCACGTCATTTTTTTAAAAAATTTTGGCCGGGGTTCCCCTTAATATCCATACCAGACCTGAAGGGCCTGGTATGGAATTTAGGGGGACCCCCACGTCATTTTCTTTTTTTAATTTTGGTTCGGGGTTTCCCTGTGGGGAATTCCCATGCCGTTTTTATCAATGAACTTCTATGTGTATTGTCGGCAATGCAATAGCCGCGGGTAGTTTTAAATGGGTTTTTTCCTTCCAAATGTCATTTTGCTGTCAGACTGTTCTAAACACAGGAAACATGCGCCCCTTTACAGGCATACTATAGACACCCCCCAGGTACGAAATTTAAAGGGATATTACACTTTTATTGTTTCACTTTAAGCATTATTAAAATCACTGCTCCTGAAAAAACGGCCGTTTTTAAAACTTTTTTTTGCATTGATCCATGTTCCCTGGGGCAGGACCCGGGTCCCCAAACACTTTTTATGACAATAACTTGCATATAAGCCTTTAAAATTAGCACTTTTGATTATTCATGTTCGTGTTCTATAGACTTTAACGGTGTTCGCGTGTTCAAGCAAACTTTTTTTCTGTTCGCATGTTCTGGTACGAACCGAACAGGGGGGTGTTCGGCTCATCCCTAGTGTTTAAACAGGAGAATGGTCAGGCAAGCCAAGGGGGTCAGATGCAGGCAGATAGCTGGATAGTCACAACAGGAAGCCGGGTCAGATAACAGAAGGGTTCAGATCAGATCAGGTTTGGCACACAGAACGCTGTAGAGCAGACAGCGGGGATTGAGTGTGACAGGCAGGTTTAAATAGCCCGCCTGACGCCAGCGGGAGTGCGCGCGCGGCCATGTTTCAGTGCGCCTGGAGTGACGATTACTGGCAGGATCTTCATGACAACAACCAGCATTTTACTATGCCCTGATTGCAAATTTGAGTGTTCGCTGAAGGGGCGAACAGGTGATGTTCAAGCTGAACTTTTGCTCAGCCCTAACCGTTCGCCCAACTCTACCCATAATACATTTCATAAATACATAAAACCTTTAACACACAGAAGTTAATTTCAATAGAGCAAATTTTCCAATGCTGAGGTCTGCTGTCCAAGACTTAAGCCTCGCACAAATGATCAGACTTTCCGACAACAAAACTGTGGAATTTTGTTCGAAGGGCATTGGCTCCAACTTGTCTTGCATACACATGGTCACATAAATGTTAGCCAACAATTACGAATGTAGTGACGTACAAGACGTAGGACGAGCCCATAAAAAGGAAGTTCAATAGTCATGATCCACACTTTGGGCTCCTTCTGCTAATCTCATGTTTATCTTGTGTTAGTAGAAGTTTGGTGAGTGATGATTCACGCTTTTCAGCCTTGTGCTTTTCAGTTCGTTTCTGCTTTTCAGGTTGTGCTTGTCGGTTCATATCTGTTTTTCAGTGCATGCTTGTCCGGTCATTTCTGATTTTCAGGTCGTGCTTGTCAAGTCCTTTCTGATTTTCAGTGCGTTCTGTCAGTTCATTCTGAGCAGCCATTTGTTTACTAGCCATGTGGCATTCTCATCAGGGAGATCGTGCTATTGTTGGGCTTGGAGTTATTGCTATGAACCAAGTCCAGTCCAGGAACAGTGGGAGGAGGAGTTCTTGGACCAAGAATTGGTTGCTTAATCATGACCAATTCTGTCATATGCCTTTACTGCTGAAGCTCCAGGAGAATAATCCTGATGATTTCATTCCATAATTACCATGATTGTAATATGCTGTGAATGTCCTCTTTGTCCTCATGCATGCTGTAAGCTTTTAATGCTCTTTTTTGTCCTTCATACATATTTGCCTACACTAACCTCCCTAGCATGCTATCCTGGGCCTCTACACATGTAGCCTAGTAACTTAACAATGTTTTTTGTGAGCTAAATTTTAGTGCTTTCCCTAAACACCCCCTAAAATGTGTCCAAATGTTATTGCTGGCCTTAAATTCAGGCAGAGTGCAAGAGGCTATTTTTTTGGGGCCCAAACTCATTTGGAACCCTCCCCCCCCCCCCAACCGCTAAGTCAACCAGTACCAATACTATATCTGCTGACTTTGCCAAACCCATACACACAATACCTACCTCTTTTGTGGTCATATTTATGGATGAATTCACCAAATCATGTAGTGAAAGGGCCTGCCTGAATACTTTCAAATGGTACTGTTTAACATTTTGTTCTCCTATTATCGTGATAGGTAATTGCAGAATGTAAAAATGTGCTTCGATTTGGACAGTGTGTATTCATATTTTTGGATTATGACACTTCTTATCTGTCAAGTAGGCTGCCAATAGTGTAAGTAAGGAGGGGCTGGTCAAAGTAACACACATTATTTATGGATTCAGCTCTCAATGAAGTGGAGAGGGTTACCTGTCCAAAACATTTACCCATCCCCCCTACCATAAAATGTTTCCAATGAGCCACCAGAGGAGGTGAGGAATCTGATAAGTTGACCTTATACTTTTTGTCTTTAAATACTCATTTAAAAAAATGCTATGCTTATGTTGGCCAAGAATGTTTGTGTTTAATCTGCTTGCAATGTTAGGTGCAAAAGTATTCTTTTTTTTTCTTGTTTGACTCCACAGTTTCCTTCCAACCCACAGGAATGGCAGACTGTGGCTTCCCAGTTTCATCACCAGTGGGATTTTCCCAGTTGTGGTGGTACTATGGATGGGAAGCATGTAAGGATCGTACCACTTCCCAAGTCAGATCTTACTACTACAATTATAAGGGGTATAGTAGTATTGTGATGTTGGCGTTGGTGTCGGCCAATTACAGTCGGTGACCGCGATATTGTGTCAATCTCGCCACTGTTATCTGCGAGATTTGACACCTGCAAGCCCCATCGCAGGAGCCAACACCGAGCTGGCTCGCTCATCGGGAAAGGAAAACTGTTTTTTTCCTTTCGCGATGAGCGACGGGCAGTGCTGACAGCTGTCTGGTATGAATCATGAGGGGGAATGCCGTGCCAAATTTTAAATAAAAAACAGGCATGGGATTCCCCCAGGTACAAACCAGGCCCTTAGGTCTGGTATGGATTTTAAGGGGAGCCCCTATGCTGAAAAAACGGCATTGGGGTTCCCCCCAAAATTCATACCAGACCCTTATCTGAGCATGCAGCCCGGCCGGTCAGGAAATAGGGTGAGGACAAGCGAGCGCCCCCCTCCTGAACCGTACCAGGCCGCATGTCCTCAACATGGGGGGTGGGTGCTTTGGGGCAGGGGGGCACCCTGTGGCCCCCCTGCCCCAAAGCACCTTGTCCCTATGTTGATGAGGACAAGGGCCTCTTCCCGACAACCCTGACCGTTGGTTGTCGGGGTCTGCAGGTGGAGGCCTTATCGGAATCCGCGATCCGGGAATCAGAATCCGGCCCCCCACCCTATGTGAATGAGTATGGGGTACCCCTACCCATTCACCTAGGAAAAAAAAGTGTCAATAAAAAACACACTACACAGTTTTTTAAAGTAATTTATTAGTCAGCTCCGGGGGTCTTCTTCCAACTTCGGGGGTCTTCTTCCGACTTCTCCACTCTCTCCTGCCTCTTTTCGCGGTATATGGCCTCTTTTCCTGGTGTCCAGTTCTTCTCCCGCTCTCCGGATCTTCTGCCGGGTTCCTCCGCTATCTTCTGCTCTTTTGCTGGCTCTTTTGCTAGTAGTGGCATGGTCTTCTCCACTGTCTTGTTTCTTCTTCTCTTCTTCCGATGTTGACACGATGCTCTCTCCTGCTGTAATGCTGTGTGAGTGGTGCGCAATAACTTATATAGGCATGGGGCGTGGTCACCGGGTGATGTCACCCAGTGACCCCGCCCCTTATGACATCACAGTCCCATCATGCCCTGGGACTGTGACATCATAAGGGGGCGGAGTCATGCCCCATGCCTATATAAGTCATTGTGCACCGCTCACACAGCATTACAGCGGGAGAGAGCGTCGTGTCAACATCGAAAGAAGAGAAGAAGGAACAAGATGGTGAAGAAGACCGGGCCACCGCTAGCAAAAGAGCCTGCAAAAGAGCAGAAGATAGCAGAGGAGCCCGGCAGAACACCAGGAGAAAAGGCCGGAGAGAGCAGAGAATTTGGAAGAAGACCCCCGATGTCAGAAGAGGACCCCTGAAGTTGGAAGAAGACCCCCAGAGCTGCCTAATAAATTACTTTAAAAACTTGTGTAGTGTGTTTTTTTATTGACACTTTTTTTCCTAGATGAATGGGTAGGGGTACGATGTACCCCATACTCATTCACATAGGGTGCGGGGCTGGGATCTGGGGGCCCCTTATTAAAGGGGGCTCCCGGATTCCACTAAGCCCTCCACCCGCAGATCCCAACAACCAATGGCCAGGGTTGTCGGGAAGAGGTATCATCAACATGGGTACAAGGTGCTTTGGGGTGGGGGGCCGCAGGGTGCCCCCTTCCCCAAAGCACCCACCCCCCATGTTGAGGGCATGCAGCCTGGTACGGTTCAGGAGGGGGGCACTCGCTCGTCCCCACCCCCTTTCCTGACCGGCCAGGCTGCGTGCTCGGATAAGGGTCTGATATGGATCTTGGGGGGACCCCAACGCCGTTTTTTCGATGTAGGGGGTTTCCCTTAAAATGCATACTGGACCTAAGGGCCTGGTATGCCCATGGGGGAACCCATTCTGTTTTTTTATTTAAAATTTGGCACAGCGTTTGGCACAGCGTTCCCCCTCATGATTTTCCTTTCCCGATGAGCAGGCCAGCTGCACACAACCCTGTTGCCGAGAACCAGCATGATGGGATTGCGCTGGAAACACAATCTCGCGGTCAGGTACTGTATGAGTTTCTCTACCTGGATGTTGGGAAGAATGGCAGAAATGCTGACGGAGGAGTGATCACCCAGACCGAGTTCTACAGGCGTCTTCAAAATGGCACGTTGCGGTTTGCACCTCCGGAGAAGAATGTTGAGGGCCTCAATTTCATATTTGTCATGGATGAGGCCTTTGCTTTGGGGGAACATCCCATGAGGCCGTTCCCTATGAGGAACATGACCCAAGAGCAGAGGGCTTTTAATTACCGGCTGTCCCGTGCCAGAAGTGTGGTGGAGAATGCCTTTGGCATAATGGCAAGCCGGTTCAGGATCTTCGTCCATCAGCCTGGCTGAATTTAATATAAACTGAACCATGTCGTGTTGAGCTGCTGCATTCTCCACAACTACCTAAGGAAGAATGCAGCCAGCTATCTGGCTTCAGTTTCGACTGAGTCAGGCAAAAATATGTTGAGTACTTTGTGGGTAGAGGGGCAATTGCTTTACAACAAAATGTTGCGGATTTTTTTTAAGAACTAAACTCATATTTCATTTGAATTACTGTTTGTGTTTCTTATCTGTCTCCTAGGTTCTCAAATGGCCTTTTAATTTTGGCCATTTTCTTCAATAGTGCAAATGTAACTTATTTGATACATGAGGTGACAATCTCTTCTTCAGCTAACTATTATGTTGTGCTGCGGGTCACACACAATGTTATTGTTGTTAATGTATGTAAAGCATTAATGATAAAAATATTCATCTTTTTCAACTCGATGAATTAATTGCTTGGAGTCCCTAAAATGTCCTGATTTTGGCACATTTTACAGCACATTGTCACTGTAACTACACCAACTTAACAAATACACTGGTATTGAGCATTGAAATAAGAAGCCACACATTGTTGAGTGTAAAACATTTTACTCCAAGCAAATTCACATATGTGTTATAAACGGTTTTTGAACAAACAACATCTTGGTGTATAACATGTATGTTTGACATTAATTTGCCTTTTTTTGGGGCTAAACAGGCATGTTTAAAAACATAACATACACATCCCCAACTCAGGAACTTACAAAGTTCAACTTTGCTAAAGTGAAGGCCATTTGAGACATTAGTATGTCAAAACTGTGTTGATCTTGCCTTTATCAGATGGGGTGAGCCCACCCCTCTAAAAGCCAAATTTTGAAGATGCACACAAATTGGGACTCAAAATTTGGATTTCCCTCATGATCCCATGCCTAACATGTGTGTCTTTTCCCTACATCTATTTTGCTAAAGCCACAAAACATGTGCTATCTCCCACCATGGGATATCAATGTACGCGTTTTGTGGGTGCAACCCCTTCCTCCAAACTAAAGTAGGCGAGAGGAACAGGTTGCACCTCTGAAACGTGTCCATTGAAACATGTCCATTGGACGTGTTTTGGGGGTGCAACCTCTTCCTCTCACCTACTTTAGTTGACACACTGTGTGCATCTTCAAAATTTGGCTTTGCAATTCATTTAAAACTGTAAAAACACATAAAACATAACGACAACTATAAAATGTTATTTTTGTTTAGATTTTTCCTAAAATATCTATGATGTTGCTCAGTCTTTTTTGAACATCATGGATGTTTTGTTTCAATTGTTCCAAATCATGATTGCACATGCAACATGATTGCAACAAGATTTGCAACTTACAGATAGTTGTAAAGTCAGGCAGGTATAGGAGAGGAGCATTAGTGTTAAAGTAGAGAGAGGAAGAGAGTCTATGAAGCAAGCAGGGTTGTGGCATACCACTCATCCGCTAATGTATATGTCCACTTACTGCTTCGTCTTCTACATTCTCTTCAGCTTAATGTTGCTCCTTCACAATTCATATGAGTTGCTTATGGTTCAAGGCTGCCGAGATGTAAAAGTTGAGTTCCTCAATCTTTTGGTCGAGGAAGCTGAAGTAGTGTCGCCGATACACAAGCTCTCTGGCTGTAATCCTCTAGTCAATGGACGTAGATTGGCATGAGGACACTCGGGCTTCACATCTAGGTGTGACGACGTCACTCTTCAGGGATGGATTATTCTAATGTCTCTTATTTATCCTCCATTAGCGAGAGTTCCTAAGTCTGTTAGCTCCATCTAGTGTTGAGATGTCATCACTGCATTGTAGTAAAAGTAATTGAAGACCATAAATCTTAAATATTGCCTCCCTCACCCGAGAGGTCCTGTGCGTATTAGCTTCCTCCAGAGTTGGAACTCATCCTCTACCATACATCAAGATAAGGATCAAACAATCCTACTATGTTATTTAATCTAGAGGGGAGTAAATTAGAGAATTTTCTCCAGATATTGAAGAACAAGTTGGAATTTTGTACACAATATATCTCATACCAAAGTTGGAAATTTGTCTCCTCTAACATAAAACCATTAATGGGGGAAATTAAATGGTGCTGTATATACATGTAGCGCTGACATTTTTTGTTTCCTAATACCATATAATGCAAAACAATAGACAGTGTTATAAATGGGTATTTGGCACCATCTAGTGGCTTAAGGCTAGGTTCACACTGCTGCAGTGCGAATTTACCGCGATTTTACCGCGAATTTACCGCGATTTTACCGCGATTTTACCGCGAATTTCAGGAGTTGGATATAGCTGCGATTGATAGTCTAGCCAATGGAATCATAATGTAAAAAAAAAAAAGGGTCTTAACTTCCTGTGTACTTCCTGGTTTTTGTGGAGAGTAGTGTGGTGGAATTCGCACATATGTGAACCAATCAATGCGATTCAAGAACGATTTACATTGATGTCTATGGAGACTAAATTCGCAACGCAACGCAGTAAACTCGCACAGGACCTTTTTTTCACGCAGGTTATATTCGCAACGCGTCGATGTGAACGGCACTAATGTTAATCTATGTAATTTAAATGACTTGCGAATTTGAGCGATCGCAACGGCTCAAATTCGCAATAGAATTCGCAGCAGTGTGAACCTAGCCTCAAGGGGAAATGGACTTCATTTAATTTTCTATTTCAAGAACATGGAGAAATGTTACAGGAAGTGACTGTTTGTTTACATTATACAAGAACTTGCCTACCCACGGGATTTCACAGACAATACAAACAGGTTGAGTCTATTTTTAAAAAATTCTGGCCAATACTCTTAAAAGACCAAGATCTTAGGTCAACCATTCCTTCCAAGCCAAAATTCATCTATAGGAGGGCTCCGGGCCTAAGAAACAAAATAGCTAGAAATGTACCAGACCCTTCTGAGAAACCATCCAACTTTTTGGGTGGGTCTGGATTCTATTTCTTTACTAGGTGTAAAGCCTGTAGGACTACTAGAAAATCTGGGGCCCCCCAAAAAATCTCACACTTTTTCAATCTATGGTCACCAATGAAAGTTTCAAAATTAAACTTTTGATTACATGCAATTCAGACCATGTCACCTACGTCTTGGAGTGTCCATGTTCACTCCAATACGTAGGTCGAACAACACGACAGCTTAAAGTCAGAATAAATGAGCATTTGACCAATATAAAAAAAGGTTTCCCTAAACATAGCGTGTCTAGACACTTCAAAGAATTTCATAATAGCGACCCCACACTCTGTACTTTTTATGGAATTGATAAGATTTCCAAACATTGGAGAGGAACACATATGAAGAGGGCAGTTTCACAAAATGAAACCAAATGGTTGTATAGATTACATACTATACAATGATATTGCACGAACATCAAGGTGGATTTGAACTGCTTTATATCCAGTGATTAAATTACTGGTGCTGTCCCTCTAAGGTTTATTTAAGCTAATATTTTTGATTTAGATATTTATCCATCATCTTGTATGTAATTGTGTCTAATATTTAGATGCATACAGTTATTTTTCATGTTCAGTTCCATCTAGGTATTACATACCATCTCTCATGTAAGATGGTTGTATTCCTTTTCAGGTTAGGGTGTCTCCCCTCTATTTTCAACTAGATTTTTCTTTAATTACCACCAAACCTAATCACTTATCAACTAAAAAGGTAGAGGGGTTTGTCTTTTCATACAAATTTTTTTTCTATGTTATACCTTATTGCATCTTTAGTTTATGTTCTTAATTTTGCATTTGGAATGTTAATCCCTATTTTAGATCTCAATACTGCAATTATACATGCTTCTATATAGCCTTCGTTACTCTTATGTGTCTTGTAAAATATGCCGTCCTTCATACATTTATTTGGTAGATCGGTGCAATGTAAATCAGCAAATATTTAACAATGCAAGCCAGCACTATAAATAACATGACGTTCAGTGACCAGGTACACCTCCTGAAGACGTAATCACAAAACGTACGTCGAGGCGGTACCTGGTCACTTTATACCCTACGACACTTCCGGGTCTCTGGTTGTCGGCTGTGGACGGTGGAACACACGCCCTTCTCAGAGGTGGACGCGGCACAGGTCCAGCTCATCCAGCCTTTCTATATGAGACAAGCCAGCAGCCCCAGTGCCGGTGTCTTGCCGAATAAGTTCCTTTGGCGGATAAGTTCCCCCCTGTACTGCGCAGGCGCTGCGCCTGCGCAGTACCAACTAGTAACAGCCGCTGGAGATAGCCGAAGCTAAAAATCCACAATCAGCTGTACACGGCACCTGCGCTCTGGGTCCAGGTTCCTTCCCTACCATCCAAGTGGACCTAGAGGGGGAATCTAAAAGAGCCAAGCGCAGCGAGGCCGTGCCCGAAGCGTGGTGAGTGAAGTGAGCCCGCGAGGGGCCCTCTTACAGGCGCCGTCTACAGCTGATTTGGACCTATTCCCCTTCGGCTATTTCCGCCGGAGGGGGTCCTTATCCGCCGAGTGGAACTTTCTCGGCAGAACATCGGGTAGGCACTTTTTAATGTAAGGAGCCATTTGGCTTTCCTTTTTTTATTCCTATGTTTTTATTAAACATTATTATGCTATGGGAGTTTCTTGATTGTTTTTGCATATTCTGCCTTACACTTGGAGGAAGAGGTTTCCTGCACATCTCCAAGCTCCACACACATGCGAGCAGGCATTATCCTGCCAAAGCATTATTTGACTTTCTTTTTAATTAAAGAAGTCAGATACATCTGGTAAGCAGCTTCTTTATCTGCTCATGTTGGGTATTATGCTAATGATATGGTGAAGGAGTACCCACTATCAAGCAAAAACCTAGGATCACCTGCTTCAATCTGTTTTGTTTGGAAAATCACATTTTTTTGGGACTGTCGTTCTTAATATATGCTTTATATAATTTTGTCAAGATCCTTATTATAAGGGTTTTGCTAGGAATGTTTTGTCCAGTTTTTCCAGTCCAGTGTGTGATTCAGTTCATATTTAGATGTACTAAACGAGCACCCCCTTTTTGCACGTTTTCACAATGCCAAGTGATCTACCCATGAGCACCAAAAGACTGAACTGCATGCTGGGTAGGTTATAAAAGGACCCCGCGTGGCCATCTTGGGTCTCTTCTAGATGCGTGGCCTGCCTACTAGGACCTGTGAGGAGGTTTCCAGAGAGCGCGGCCTACACCAACTGTGGAGTGGAACAGCCAGCAACTCTGTTCTACACCTGTGTGCTGGACAGACTGTGTGACCGGATACGAAGGTCCCGGTTCATCTCGCGGAATGGAGCAGTGTGACGGCGCCGGCTGGTGGGAAGCAAGATTGAGACAACCGGAGCAGAGCTGTTCTATTCTCCAGGCCTGTTTTGGTGAGAGGGCTGCCTCCCATAGTTATTAACGCATCTTTCCACACTTCGACTCTAAACACAGTGTTGCTGGGACCTGTAGTCCCACAGAGGAGATCTTATCTAAAGGACTGAGTTTAAACAGGCCTCAAGCCTGCACTCCATTGATTACTGACACTGTGCAGTTCAGAAACAATTACACCAAAGGCAGTGGTAAGTGTGCTGCATGGCAAGTAAAGTTCTAACACTCACCCTACAATAATCCTTGTTTGTTCAACTGTGTGGATTACAATTACTACAACACAAATAGCTAGCAGAAGACAGAAGACTAAAGACTGCATCTCTTATTGCAAGGCCTTGCATTCCATGAGAGGGACTGCATCATAAAGTAGGGGGAGCTCCCTAGTAATTGTATTACACTGTACTGATAACTTTACATTCCTGTGGTTACCTAGGCGTGCTGGAAGTGGGAAGGTGCCCAGAGTTGAGGTGTTGTCACACTGGGAACTGGTCCCACTTGGAGATACGTTATAAAGGGTCACTCAGGGAAGTTATATATTGTTAACAAATTGTGGATACTTATCACACTATCACATTACGTTGGTGTGGCAGTGTAGTTATTGTAATTATCTTTCCTACCAGTTTACGTCATAAGTCATAAGGCTTAAAGTCATATTCTGGTTAATTGCAATTGGTGTGAAGTGTTGTCTATTACCCTACAGGTGGAGCAACAGATACCAAGGTAAAGGTACGGCATTGGTACATTATAATTGTGGGATTGTTTCTTTGTTGTTAAACTTCCACTAAAATTGCATCACAGCTGTGTCAAGTGGGTTGAGCCAAGTTATTGGGGGTTTAAGAGCAGAGTACAGGCCCAATCAAATATCAGCAGCTCCTTCGGGGGTCAGTACTACATACATAAAGATACTATGCGTCAAATACTGTAGATATCTAGAGAGGTTTTTACTTCTCAGTCATCAAGAAACATTTTAAGATTCAGTTCTGTGTTTAAGCCTTTTGGCATTACAGTATTTTGGTTATATAGCCAGTATTTTTCTTTACACAATATGACTTTATCAAAATCTCCTCTACTAGGGGACAGATCTAATGTGGAAATTCCCTTTACTTTCAAACCATCTATTTTTCCCTCATGGGTCTCTCTAAAATGTTCGTCTAGTGGGTTCTCTTTTTCTTTCTCATATTTACTAGGGTTTTTTTAATGTCTCTCAGGTGTTCACCGATACGAATTCTTAGTTGTCTTTTGGTTTTCCCACATAATATTTTTTACAGGGTTATTCCATCATATATGTTACTTTAAGGCTGGGTTCACATGCATCCAATTGGATGCATGCAAATTGGATGCTGGTTTCCCTGCATCCAATTCGCATAGAAGGAGAATGTGACTGGCTCTCTATGGAGCCGGTTCACATATCTCCAGGGCGGCTGCAGAGCGCACTGTCTTTGGCTCAGTTTCAGGGCCAAATTCAGGCAAAGATTCATCCCTGATTCATCCCTGATTTGTCCCTGAATCAGCAGCCAGTTTCAATGTGAATGAACCTTTTGATTTCAAATGTTTTCAAATGGTCCGAGTTCATGAACACCGCTTTTTTTTAACAAATGGACACACCTGGCAATGGCCACAGAGATACATCCCTGTTAATTTAGGTAGATTAGGTAAAAGGGTGACCCCTGGAGTGAGTCATGTACAGCAGAGCTGTGGTTTTAGGATAGGGGACGAATAGGGGATAGAAGCAACTGCTAGGCCACAGAGTTAGTTAGTGATTTGTAGGTTGTGACCTGAGCCTCCAGGTGAAGATTTCTTAGAGAACTTCTTGTGCGAGACCACTTGCCACTCTCGTTTCAAAGGTTCTGGGTATGCTTGGAGGGAGGATGGTGGCAGGAGGTCAGATAGTATCCCCAATTGATGAAGGAGGGTTAGCCTGTCTTCCAGGGTGGACACAATGGTTGATACTCCAGCATGAGTGATGGAGAGGTTAGCTGGGTGTTTTCATTTATGAAGGATTTTGTGGTTGCATAAAGCCTTTGTGACTGTGGCCAGGTTCTTACACCATTGCAGAGTTTGGCATGACTGATCTGGAAGTAGTTGTAAAGCAAAGTAGTGTTCTGGGAGGTGATCCATCTGGCGGAAGGCAGACATAATTCTCTCTTTCACCTGATAGAAGTGTACCCGCAGCAGAACGTCTCTGAGTGCTGAGATGAACAAGGGTTTAGGCAGTCTATGAATTCTATCAATAGAGAGATCTAAACCTGACATAGTTGGGACCAGTGTATAGAATAACTCTTGCGCATATTGTGGGAGCTGCATGGAGGATGTGGACTCAGGAATGCCACGTATTTTGATGTTATTCCTCCTGGACTTATCCTCCAGGTCTGCCACTTTATCTTTCAGCCATGCAATTTCTTTCGATTGAGCAGCATGAGCATCCACCATAGTGTTAAAATGTCTTCTCCCAGTGATGTTTCCACTCTGTCTCTGAGCTCATGTACTTCAGCTCCCCACAGATTGACAATGTGTAAATTAATCTCTATAGCCTTAGAAAATGCAGTCTATAAATAGATTTTTCAAAACTGGTTTAAAGAGAGTAGGCTATTAGTTGTGTACATGAAGATTCAGTGTTGGGACCTTTACTTTTAATCTATAAGTTCTATTTATAAATGATTTGGGGATTAAAAGTACCATTTCTATGTTTACAGATGACAACAAGCTATGTAGTTCAATAAATACCTTACAATATGTGCTAAATTTACAGGCAGACCTGAAAGCACTGTTTGATTGGACAGAAAGATGGCAAATGAGGTTTAGATTTAACAGTTGTAAAGGTATGCGCTTGGGGATTAACAACATGCATTCATCATACATTCTAGGGGGAGTACAACTGGGGAAATCAATGATCGAGAAGGACCTGGGTGTTAAGGTATATGTTTCTAAGGCAAGAAGAATGCTTTTCATACCAATAAAAACTATTGGAATGGAAGAAAAATACTTTTGCTGTATTAAAAGGATTATACTGTAAACTCCAGGGAAATTGACATAAGCTTGCCCTTGATAAAGCAGCTGAGTTTTTGAAACCAGTTCACACAAAGGATATTGGGGAACTAGAGTTAGCACAGGGAAGAGCAACCAAATTGATAAGGGACATGAGCTCAAGCTAAAAGGAATAATTAGCTGTACTGAATGGTCCATACAGTGAACTTGTTACTAAGTAATTCACTATAAAGTAATTGCAAAGGACAAGAGGGCACTGGAGAAAAAGAGGTTTAACCTCTTCATATGGAAATGTAGCAATCTCATGTGAGTGATTGGCCCTGGATGAATATGTATATTTTTATTTAGGTAACACTGTAATCAGTACTGGCAGCACAAGTCCTTTTTTTACCTTAATCCAGCCCTTGATACAGACTGCCTGCATGTAAACACTGCATGAGAGATTACTTATGAATGTCCATGATTAGCTCTGGGAGCCAGCAGCCTCTCTTTGCTTTCTATTTGGTTGCCTCCTGCAGGTAATTGTGGGAACCCACACTGGAGTTCTTGAATCTAATCAGAGTGCGGGTACTAGTGCAGGTGTGAATGTACCCTAAAAGCTATGAAATCACATTTTTAAAAAATATAAATCTCTGTTAACATTTACAGGTTATAACAACAGAAATTTTTGATCAAACGAATACTGAATTGCCCTTAGGGATCGGGAAATAATTTTTTCCCCTGATGGAGGAAATTAGACCATGTTTCAAGGGTTTCAATGTATGTATCTTTTTATGTTTTATATTGGTTGAACTAGATGAACATTTGTGTTTTTTCAACCTAAATGTAACTAGATGAACATTTGTTACATTTAACAATAAATATGTAAATAAAAATATTGCTTGAAAGTAGCATTTTTATGGAAAATATTCATCCTGCATATGTTTGTGCAAGTTAAAATTGCATGTGAAGGGGGGGCGTGTCCAGACTCTGCAGTGACAGGACGTGTTACCTGATAGCTCCGCGGAGACTATTGCAATCCACCACCATCCTGCAAATTCTAACATTTGGTGAGCCTCCACAACTCACCCAACAGTTGCTGAGCACCTGATACTCCAATCCCTGGGGAAATTTAAGAGGCTACCTGGCCGATCGAGTGTATCCTAGGCTGCGGCCGGCTCCTCATCTCCAGAGACTCGCCGCCATCTTGCGGCCTACGGACCCTCATCATCCCCAGGCTTAAATACAGTGATCGGCCGAACACAGAACAGCCGAATTGCCCCCATCTGCTGCTGCTGTTGCAGGGGAAGGTCGGGCGGTGAGTGGACACTGTGAATGCCTGCAAACACTAAGGGATTAGCTCCGAACACTCTTGAGGCCTGTGAAGCCTCCAGCATCCCCGGGCTCGAGTACCGCAATCGGCGGTACGCACGATTAAAAATCCGGCCCTTCCTACTGCAGACGCCTCCGGAAGGTAGGTGCTAGAGATACAGACCCTGAGAGCCGGCAGTAATTCAGGAAAGGCCGACCTCGGGAACCCGCAGCAGGCCACATACTCTTCAGGTTGCAGCACAGGAAAATAGGAGGCTCGGGCCTACCTGTGGAAGACGGAGGCCATCTTGTTAATTCAAGATCACTTCAACTAATTTTTCTTCCGCTCTCCCCCATACCCAGTTGACTCTCATACCACTATAAGTGGAAGATGGCCGTGTGAAGGAAGAGCTCCTGCTGTTGCCAGTCCTACCACTCACTACCGGAGGTATTTTTATTTTTTATTTTTATTTCTTTTTTTTTTTTGACGACATAACACGCTCTTTGCCATGGGTACAGCCTCCAGACAATCTTCTACCTCAAGATCTCGCTCCCCGAGAGAGCTTACAGGAGGAACCAGCCACAATATCCCAGAGATGTTCCGATCACAAAGGGGCAATATGGCATCCTCCCGCCACAGACCGCCTCAGCCGTCGGAACCACGTTCACCGGATCCCCTTCTCCTTCCAATATCTCAAACCCATACCTCACCGCCTATAGATGTTGGCACACCTCCCGCTCAACCACATCTGAACATCATTGATCTTCGGTCCATAGCTGCAGACATCAAGGACACCCTGTCAGCTGCAATTGCTGAGCTACGCATAGATATACACACGCTGACTGACAGGGTCCTCGAAGTAGAACAGGCAATGACACAGCATGAACATGTCCTACGCAAAGCTACCAGGCGGATCGACACCCACACCATCCAGTTAAGAGAAATACAGCGTCATGTCGAAGACCTCGATAATATGGGCCGGCGCCACAATCTTAGGATCAGAGGCATACCAGAGACCGTCCCCGCAGAAGACATTTCATTGGCAGTGACTAGCCTATTCAATGATCTTCTCAACAGGCCACCTCAAACTCAAATATCCATGGAAAGAATACACAGAGCTCTACGCCCCAAGGGTAGGGATACCGACCCGCCAAGAGATATCATATGCTGCATTGTGGACTATAAGCTCAAAGAAGAAATCCTCAGACAAGCCAGACTCAGACGGCAGTTGCAATATGCAGGAACTTCAGTCCAAATATTTCAGGACTTATCCAGTATAACACTGCAGCACCGCAGAGATCTCAAACCACTATTGGATGTGCTGTGCACAAAGGGAATCCAATACCGATGGAAGTTCCCTTTTTGCTTATCAGCTACTTATATGGGGTACACTGCCCTGTTAAAAGTTCCAGAGGATCTACACCCATTTTGTGACACTCTGGCTATCCCTCCAGTGGACGTTCCACAATGGTATGCGGAATTCCGCCACACGGCGATAAAGAAAACCACACCACAGGCAGAACCGATGGAAACCCAGGAAGGAAGAAACCGCAGACGAAGATCTTCATCTGGCTATAGGAGGCGAAATCCGCAACATGATCCTCCACATGGCTCCTACCCCTCGGATTCCCTGAGGTCCCGGAGAGCCAGGAGAGATTACTGAACAGCACCTTACTGACACCGTTCTCGTCAGCGTTTAGCCATGTTCAGGATCTAATAGTTAAAAATCACCTTTAATGCTTTTATTCTAGATTAGCATCCATATATTCGCTCACTCACTGTCACAACAAGTCCCTTGCTGAAGGAGTTTACACCCACTAACATATTATTGGACACCATAGCTGTTGCTACCTTTGCGGCTCACTCTCCCCCCCCTCTCATTTCTCAACAGACAATAGACATCAAGTCGCCCAATCCACTGATGACATCCGTTGTATATGACCAACGTAACAGAACTTTCACCGCTTACTACCCTGTTCACCAGGTACAACATTCTCGCAGTCATGGATACTCTGCCTTCACAGTTGGGATTATTGTATACTTATACTGCTTACCACCTCGCCTCCTTTCCTTGAACACTGTTTCCTACATGATCCTGCATGAATTACAGTTTTGTTAACCCTACTGACAATTATCAACCTGGGTAATGTATGATAAGATGTATTCTAAAGATTTGTTCCATATCGCACTGTTTAGTATACTGTACACAATGATAGGAAGATGTGCCCCCACTATCGTCAAGCACTACATGTCCCAGTATGCCGCGCACAACTACATTTGAGTCAGCTGAATACATTCCCCTTATGCAGCCATGAGAGACCACTTCTGTTTATTCTTAGTTACAACATATGTTTTAAGATTTTCTAACAAAAGATTGACATTTATCCCTTCTCTCCATTAACCACTCCGACTGCCCGAACCTGACATCTTACTTTCTTGTATTGACCACCCTCACAAAACCTCTCAAGGGAACCTGTAGATGTTGGAACATTGCTGAGAGACTTGACTGATACGGATGCCAGCTTCACGACATATCTTCCCTGGTTTAGACCCTAACATGATATGCTTTTGTATTAGTTAACACACATAACAACAGTTCTTTCCCATGAACACAATACGCGGACTATATATATTCCACATAAACCTGGAAGCGGTGTATCCACGACGGTGAAATTACCTCACTCAACGCCTATTTTCTCAGATCAGCTGGGAATTTTTTTCCTTCTTCTTTCCCATACCACCATCAATCATTAGTGGGTTTAAAACTACTTCCTTAATTGGCTGATAAGAAATCCCTCATCACTTGTCCCTACACGTAGGTTAGTGGCTATAAACGACTACCTATCATCAACTCTTCTATACCACATGTGTCACTTGGGCTTTTATCACATAGGCTGGTAAAATGAGAGAGTGATGGAGGGAAGATAGTTGGGCTGCATTGCCTACACACTACACCGTCCCAGATTACTTTTTAAATGCTTTGACAGATACAGACTCTTTGTGACTAACAACTCCTTACACATCATCTTGAGGAATATATGGTTTAAGTTTTGACTTGAGTTATATGATGTTGCGCTTTTGCCTTTTTCGTTTTCCAGAAATATGCAATTTCTTCACACCAATACTCAGGAAGCCTGGTCCAATATATGTTATTTCCACAAGCATATACACCTGCCAGATCAGTCTTACGCACACTACTACTGACACACACACATTGATTACATGTCCCACTCCGCCCCCATATGCAATAGTTGACGCGCCTGAACTCAATCTCTTCTCCACATACCGCTACCCTCTCTAATCTCTTGGTAAATTCCATACTTATCATATAATCTCCTGCCAATCCTTCCCTTACCTAACCACACTTTACCCTATCTCCTCCTATAATAATTCTTATTTGCAAACCTCCTCCCATATGCTCCTATGACTGGTAACAGTGGGTTAGCTCACTTGTGACTCTATCCTCTCTGCTAGGTTCTACCCGACCCCCACACGGTGCAGTGGAACGGTCTGGATCTTGACTCCAGGCTGACTCCCCTGACGTCACACCATACCCCTTCTTCCTCTCCTGACAGGGGAAGATACTTAAATACACCCCACCCTTTCTTCACCACCCTTTTCCATCCCGAACAGACACCAACTTTGTACACATTTTCTATACCCTCCTTTCCTGTTCCAGTTACAACAGAGCCCCTTTCCAGCTCCAAGGATGGCGGATACTCCTACACACGACACAAAGACTGGTACTGGAACGACACATGTTTCACAGGTAAAACTATGCTCTATAAACATGCGTGGGCTTAATACACCTGAAAAAAGATCGCAATTGCTACACACTTTAAGACAAAACAAAACACAAATCGCGTTCATACAAGAAACGCATTTCTGCTCAGACAACATTCAGAAACTACACAATACGCACTACCCTACGGTATATCATGCCACTAATGATGACTCTAAATCAAAAGGGGTGGCTATTTTAATAGCAAAAAACTGCCCTCTACAGGTATCAGAAGTTAAACGAGACATTAAAGGTAGATTTCTTTTTCTCAAAGGGACTCTTCACAACAAACCCATAACGTTAGCAAACCTATACGCTCCTAATATGAAGCAAGTTCTATTCTTTCGCGAGACCCTACAATTACTGACGGAATTTTATTCCGGCATCCTTATTGTAGGTGGGGACTTTAACGTAGCTCTCTCTCCATCACAAGATACATCCACAGGAGTTTCCTCTATGCCTTACAGAGCTCTCCGGGCCATTAAAAAACACCTTAGAGATCTGACCCTTCATGACGCCTGGCGAACACCCAAATGAGAGAGACTTCATGTTTTACTCCGCACCTCACAATAAATACACAAGAATTGACCACTTTTTCATATCCCAATCAGACTTATCTTTACTTTCTAAGGCCTCCATCAATCCCATGGTGTTATCAGACCATAGCCCCATATCCATTACTCTAGATATACCGGCAAATAGATTCCACAAAATGATTTGGCGTCTAGATAATTCCGTCTTAACAGACATAGATATTACCCACAAACTCAACACCCGACTCAAACAATACTTTTCGGAAAACACCTCTAAGGACTCAAAACAATCCAGCATATGGGCAGCGCACAAATGCGTAATACGTGGTGAAATCATATCTTTAACGGCATACAGACGTAAACTCAAACGCGATCGCATTGCCACACTGTCTGAAAAAATCCTCATACTAGAACAAGCACACAAGCCCTCACTAGCCACAAAATCCCTTGTTGAACTGATCAAAGCTAGGGAAGAACTTTTAGAAGAACTCGGTAAATACTTAAAAAGCAAATATGTCCTAAATCAAAAACTATTCTATGAATTTGGCAACAAATCCGGAAAATTGCTTGCTAGAGCATTACAATCCCGAAAAGCAATGAATACCATACACGCTATTAAAAACTCGTCTGGCACTTCTCTTGTCTCTTCGGAAGCTATTGCCGACCAATTTGTTCAGTATTTTTCTGCTCTTTACAACTTACCTTCCTCCACCGAATTGGGCAATACTCCTGACAGACAAGCGACAATCTCAGACTTCCTGAATAACTTTTGCCCATCTTCTATTTCGTCCGAGGATGCAGCAAATCGTTCTGCTCCCATTACTGCAGACGAAATGATAACAGTGTTAAAACAACTTAAAACAGGTAAAAGCCCTGGCCCAGATGGTCTGCTCGTGAGTTACTATAAAACCTTCCAGGATACACTTACCCCTCTATTGAGCAAAAATCCCAGAACCACACGGTGGGGACCTAGTGAATGACCTGCAGAGAGCTGGGACCAACGTAACAAAGGCTACCATCAGTAACACACTACGTCGCCAGTAGGGATGAGCCGAACACCCCCCTGTTCGGTTCGCACCAGAACATGCGAACAGGAAAAAAGTTTGTTCGAACATGCGAACACCGTTAAAGTCTATGGGACACGAACATGAATAATCAAAAGTGCTAATTTTAAAGGCTTATATGAAAGTTATTGTCATAAAAAGTGTTTGGGGACCTGGGTCCTGCCCCAGGGGACATGGATCAATGCAAAAAAAAGTTTTAAAAACGGCCGTTTTTTCAGGATTAGTGATTTTAATAATGCTTAAAGTCAAACAATAAAAGTGTAATATCCCTTTAAATTTCGTACCTGGGGGGTGTCTATAGTATGCCTGTAAAGGGGCGCATGTTTCCTGTGTTTAGAACAGTCTGACAGCAAAATGACATTTTGAAGGAAAAAACTCATTTAAAACTACCCGCGGCTATTGCATTGCCGACAATACACATAGAAGTTCATTGATAAAAACGGCATGGGAATTCCCCAAAGGGGAACCCCGAACCAAAATTAAAAAAAAAAAATGACGTGGGAGTCCTCCTAAATTCCATACCAGGCCCTTCAGGTCTGGTATGGATATTAAGGGGAACCCCGGCCAAAATTAAAAAAAAAAAATGACGTGGGGTTCCCCCTAAATTCCATACCAGACCAAGGGTCTGGTATGGATTTTAAGGGGAACCCCGCGCCCAAAAAAAAAAAAAAAAACGGCGTGGGGTCCCCCCAAAAATCCATACCAGACCCTTATCCGAGCACGCAACCTGGCAGGCCGCAGGAAAAGAGGGGGGGACGAGAGTGCGGCCCCCCCTCCCTCCTGAACCGTACCAGGCCACATGCCCTCAACATTGGGAGGGTGCTTTGGGGTAGCCCCCCAAAACACCTTGTCCCCATGTTGATGAGGACAAGGGCCTCATCCCCACAACCCTGGCCGGTGGTTGTGGGGGTCTGCGGGCGGGGGGCTTATCGGAATCTGGAAGCCCCCTTTAACAAGGTGACCCCCAGATCCCGGCCCCCCCCTGTGTGAAATGGTAAGGGGGTACATAAGTACCCCTACCATTTCACGAAGAAAGTGTCAAAAATGTTAAAAATGACAAGAGACAGTTTTTGACAATTCCTTTATTTAAATGCTTCTTCTTTCTTCTATCTTCCTTCATCTTCTGGTTCTTCTGGTTCTTCTGGCTCTTCTGGTTCTTCCTCCGGCGTTCTCGTCCAGCATCTCCTCCGCGGCGTCTTCTGTCTTTTTCTCCTCGGGCCGCTCCGCACCCATGGCATGGGGGGGAGGCTCCCGCTCTTCTCTTCTTCTTTTCTTCTCTTCTTCTCTTCTTCATTTTCTTCTCCGGGCCGCTCCGCATCCATGCTGGCATGGAGGGAGGCTCCCGCTGTGTGACGGCGCTCCTCATCTGACAGTTCTTAAATACCAGGGGGGGCGGGGCCACCCGGTGACCCCGCCCCCCTCTGACGCACGGTGACTTGACGGGACTTCCCTGTGGCATTCCCCGTGACGTCACAGGGAAGTCCCGTCAAGTCACCGTGCGTCAGAGGGGGGCGGGGTCACCGGGTGGCCCCCCCCCCGTTATTTAAGAACTGTCAGACGAGGAGCGCCGTCACACAGCGGGAGCCTCCCTCCATGCCAGCATGGATTGCGGAGCGGCCCGGAGAAGAAAAGAAGAAAAGAAGAAGAGAAGAAAAGAAGAAGAGAAGAGCGGGAGCCTCCCCCCCATGCCATGGGTGCGGAGCGGCCCGAGGAGAAGAAGATAGAAGACGCCGCGGAGGAGATGCTGGACGAGAACACCGGAGGAAAAACCAGAAGAGCCAGAAGAACCAGAAGATGAAGGAAGATAGAAGAAAGAAGAAGCATTTAAATAAAGGAATTGTCAAAAACTGTCTCTTGTCATTTTTAACATTTTTGACACTTTTTTCGTGAAATGGTAGGGGTACTTATGTACCCCCTTACCATTTCACACAGGGGGGGGCCGGGATCTGGGGGTCACCTTGTTAAAGGGGGCTTCCAGATTCCGATAAGCCCTCCGCCCGCAGACCCCCACAACCACCGGCCAGGGTTGTGGGGATGAGGCCCTTGTCCTCATCAACATGGGGACAAGGTGTTTTGGGGGGCTACCCCAAAGCACCCTCCCAATGTTGAGGGCATGTGGCCTGGTACGGTTCAGGAGGGAGGGGGGGCCGCACTCTCGTCCCCCCCTCTTTTCCTGCGGCCTGCCAGGTTGCGTGCTCGGATAAGGGTCTGGTATGGATTTTTGGGAGGACCCCACGCCGTTTTTTTTTTTTTTTTTGGCACGGGGTTCCCCTTAAAATCCATACCAGACCTGAAGGGTCTGGTATGGAATTTAGGGGGAACCCCACGTCATTTTTTTTTTTTAATTTTGGCCGGGGTTCCCCTTAATATCCATACCAGACCTGAAGGGCCTGGTATGGAATTTAGGGGGACTCCCACGTCATTTTTTTTTTTTAATTTTGGTTCGGGGTTCCCCTTTGGGGAATTCCCATGCCGTTTTTATCAATGAACTTCTATGTGTATTGTCGGCAATGCAATAGCCGCGAGTAGTTTTAAATGAGTTTTTTCCTTCAAAATGTCATTTTGCTGTCAGACTGTTCTAAACACAGGAAACATGCGCCCCTTTACAGGCACACTATAGACACCCCCAGGTACGAAATTTAAAGGGATATTACACTTTTATTGTTTGACTTTAAGCATTATTAAAATCACTGCTCCTGAAAAAACGGCCGTTTTTAAAACTTTTTTTTGCATTGATCCATGTCCCCTGGGGCAGGACCCAGGTCCCCAAACACTTTTTATGACAATAACTTGCATATTAGTCTTTAAAATTAGCACTTTTGATTTCTCCCATAGACTTTTAAAGGGTGTTCCGCGGCATTCGAATTTGCCGCGAACACCCCAAATTGTTCGCTGTTCGGTGAACTTGCGAACAGCCAATGTTCGAGTCGAACATGAGTTCGACTCGAACTCGAAGCTCATCCCTAGTCGCCAGGGACTCAGATCCTGCAGTGCCAGATGTGTCCCCCTGCTTAAGCTAAGCTAAGATTTTCAATGACCTCTCCTCATCCTCTTCAGTAAATATGGATCTATTAGAAGCCCACATCACGCTCATTCCCAAACCAGGTAAAGATGAAACTCTAGTAACTAATTATAGACCCATTTCCCTTATTAATGTTGACATGAAAATCTATGCCAAAATTCTTGCCAACCGAATGCTCCCTTTACTCCCCAAACTGATCTCATTAGATCAAGTTGGCTTTATCCCTGGGAGAGAGGCAAGGGATAATACCATAAAAGCAATCAACATCCACCATTGGCTCTCCTCTTCATCCAAACAGGGTTTTTTTCTGTCCCTTGACGCGGAGAAGGCGTTCGACAGGGTGGCATGGGACTACATGATAGCAGTACTACAGGCAATGGGATTCCCAGCACACTTCACCCAGTTGATCTTGGCTCTATATACGTCCCCCACAGCCAGAATAAGGGGTTAACGGCCACCTGTCGAATGCCTTCCTGGTGTGGAATGGAACCCGACAGGGTTGCCCCTTGTCCCCTCTTCTTTTTGTTCTTTCATTAGAACCTATACTACACAAACTTAAAGTCAACCCAGATATCATAGGCATTGATATTAGACAAAAACACTACAAACTAGCAGCATACGCTGATGACATACTTCTTTTCCTCTCCAACCCGTTAATCACCATTCCAAACTTACTACAAGATTTCACCCTCTTCCGCAAATTATCTAACCTGAAAATAAACTTTACGAAATCCAAAGCTCTAAACATCTCCCTCCCATCACAGATAGTTTCTCAATGCCAATCTAATTTTCCATTCAAATGGGAACCACGCACCCTCATGTATCTTGGCATTCAAATACCATCTAAACTTACTGAACTATATGACAGAAACTACTCTCCCATTCTTCGAACTATACAGAAAGACCTTATGAAATGGTCCTCAGCACAATTTTCCTGGTTTGGGAGAATTTCCATCTTAAAAATGAACATCCTACCCCGAATACTTTATGTCCTACAAACCATACCGATTAAACTCCCTTCAAAATTTTTCACAATTTATAAAATAATTTGCAGGAACTTTATATGGGCCCATAAACCTCCAAGAATCAGTTGGAGCAGGATGGTCCTCCCCAAGCTTAAAGGTGGACTAGGCTTACCCGATATTCATAAATACTATAATGCTTGTCATATCACAAGACTAATAGTCTGGCACATACATACCCACTCTAAAGATTGGATCACAATTGAGAATTCCTGCACCCAAACACCCCTCTCCCACTCGCCGTGGATTGACACCAAAGCGACCCCTAAAGAACACTTGACACATCCACTAACTGGACCTACACTGACTTGCTTCAGGAACACTTGTTGTTCTCTCAAAATGACTCCATTCCCAGGGCCATTGACCCCCCTCACTGGCAACCCCACCTTTCCCCCTGGCCTTCCGGAAAACAACCCACGTTTGGTCACCATGATGTCTTCATTGAGAGCACATCATTTTTTCCATAATGGTTCAATTATCCCGTACACCGATCTACCCACTGAACTCCAGACTGGAAACATTCCCTTCTTCTTGTACCTACAAATCAGACACTTTCTCAAGAGTTCCAATCCCATCTCTCAATGGTGTAGAGATATGACACTTTTTGAAGCACTATGCTCTGAAACGAATCCTCAAAACCACTTAATCTCAATTGTGTATTCCTTGCTTTTCGCGGAAACTAACCTCCTATCTACCACAGTTAACCGGAAATGGGAAAGAGAGCTCAACCTAGACTTATCATTGGAAGACTGGGAAAATATCTATTCTCACATCCATAAAGGCTCTATTAACGTCTCAGCACAAGAAACCAATTACAAATTGTACTCTAGATGGTACCGCACCCCTGATCGCATTCATATGTTTCATACAAATGTTTCTCCTCAGTGCTGGAGATGTAATTCTGGAGTGGGCTCCCTTCTCCATATATGGTGGGAATGTACCCTCATAAAACCATTCTGGGAACAGGTACACCACATGATCACTCGAATTACTACTTAGACTTTACACCTGCCCAATATTTACTGCACCACACCTCACTTCGCCTATCCACTTATAGGAAATCTTTAATGCTTCACCTCATAAACGCGGCTAAGCAATGTATTCCGTTACGATGGAGGGAAACTAACCCTCCTACCTTATCAGACTGGCTAAAACGTGTAGAAAAAATAGCAGTCATGGAAGACTTAATACATCAAGCAAACGACAACCCCACAAAATACAGTCATACCTGGGCTTGTTGGAAACACTTTCGCGATTCGGTTGAATTTCAGACGCTACTTATTGACCCACAAGCCGGAACATCCTTGGTTCCACGATGACCCTCATAACAAGTACTAGTCAGGGACTGTAGAAGGAGTGTCCGCCATCCTCCCCCATCCTCCCCCACCACCACCTTCACCCTCACCCTCACCCTTGTGCTCACATACCCATATACCCACCCATGTCAGTCTATACCCCATCATATTATAAATATACAAAGTAAAGCATATTCAATCCAACTTTTCCCCCCCCCACCCTATATGCACCCCACACCTTTCGAAATCAAATTCACCACATACACTATAAGACCTCTTAGAAACACTATTCCACATAAAGGACCTCTCTCACTACCTCCATATATATTTGGTTCTTCTGACTCTCCCCTCCCCCCCAGTACAGTGTGCTCCCGTAGGGGTACTGGGAATGGGAGAGGATAGGTAAAGGTCCATGTCCCATGCTCCTCTTTTGAATTCCACCCCACAATAACAACATAGGATATTATAGATTTCAATAGCTAGCCTCAATGTTTCTAGAGCAGCTAACAAATGTTTAAGGTGACTGGACACCTCATATACTTACGAATGTTTTAAACGTTTAATTACCTGCAATTGGACGCTTTCACACCCATATGTTCTTTTACGTTCAACGTTTTACATTGTTATATGTACCACTATATCTGCTTGTTAAATGTACGAAATCTGTAACTTGACAATGTATCTCTGTAAACCTTGGAGAAATACCATTATCTGTATTGTACATTTCATCTTTCATCAATAAAAAATTTTTTGAAACTAAAATTGCATGTGAAAAAATACCAGCTAAAGGGTCAAACTAGAAAAGGCCATAAAAGGCTCTAGCATAAAAATATATCTACATTTATTCAAGAAAATAAATGCTTTAAACTAAATTTATTTATCATGGCTTTATTTATAACCTAGAAAGAGGCTGCACCACTTGGAATAAAATGTAAATATGCAGTTACTTAATTCCCAAGATATGTAATGATATTATTAATAGAAGTTATGTGTTTCTTGACCTTATAAAAAGACAGTTGATTTTGTTGTTTCAAATGAGTGTAAATTATTCAAGAGTTTCTGTAAGCAGGTTATTATTACCTATCAAAATTGAGCTCTTAATGCAGCCTTCAATATTAAATATGTATAAGCCTCTTATGTATTATTAAAATACATGAAAAATGTTAACAGCATGCATTAAAGTCTGATAGAGATGCATGGGTGTTTTTAATGCACTAAGCAAGTGATAACATCAGTTATCGACACCACAACACCAAAGGAGATGTTCACTTTCTATATTACTCATTGCCCCCAACTGATAATGCACGATTTATAGACCTTATATCATGCTGCCCTGAAAAACATCAACTATGTTTTGTTGTTCTTGAACTTTCCAGGAGGACCAATGATACATTGTCTCTGCTGTGTATAGCAAAGTTGTTTCCATAAATGAGCCAGCCAAGTTTCAAAAACAATAGTAAAACCCAAAGGGACTGGTTGCAGATGTTGGTGTAGTCTTATGTGCAGAAAAAGACTTCTAGAAACCCAGCAGAATCTAGCTAGACTAAGTGCAGCTGAGGGCTGGGCTGATCTCCTCAACACCTGCTATAATGTTCATTGCAACATGTATGCATAGTTATTTATAAAGTTGAATGCCATGAAATTAAACTTTGGACTGAATGCCAAGCAATACTCGTGGATAGGAATAACTTAATGTAGCACTAACTCTCGGTGGAGCTGTTGGTTTAAAGCGGGCTTGTTACCCTCACTCTCGATACCTTTGTTTCACCGACACCGGGTCTAGGGTTCCGTTGAGTTTACCTCTGGACGATATAAGCACCAAACACTTGAGTAGGTTTTCCAATGCTTTAATGAACAAATAAAGGAAGCAGCAGGAAAGAGGCAGAAGGAAAGCTGCAGGGAAGCTCAAATACCTTTCCTTAGTATTCTTCAGAACATTCTTTGTAATTGAACACTTGTAGTTGAATGCGCTTGAAGGCGCTTTGCCCGCCTGGATAGACCTCTCTCACTTGTCTAGCAGCCAGTACGTAGCACGAACAAAAGTCTCTGCCACAGACTTGTTTGAAATAAAACCCGTACGATCCTCTGCCACAGGATGTAATGGTTTGCGATGAATGTCAGACACAGTACTTGAACCTTTAAGCCAACCCGGCAGTACTATGCAGTAAGACTACTTCAGGATACATCCTCCAACCGAGTCACCAGGCCCCTCTCCAGACCAGCACTCTGCATGATCCTCCCCTGGGATCTTCTTGTCCAGCTTCTTCACTCAGGATAGACAGCTCAGGACCATTCCTCTGCTGCTGTGGTAGGCCCCAGACAGGCTTCTGGGCCCACCCACAAGCCGCAGCGACGTGGGCCTCTGGAACGGAGGACCACGAGGTGGTACTCTTAACACATACCTATCGGCCAGGAGGGCCGGCAGGTGGCTGAAAATGAACCCCAGAATATGGCGTCTGTCCCATAAATACCCTCTCCCAGAATGCAACTCGGAGGACCACCTCCACCGAGTTATCTCCAGGACAGAGGAGCACTCATACGCTTCAACGCGTTGCTTTTCCAACACTGGCCCATGGCGACAACGACACCCACCGCCACAGTGTGGAACTACACACAACGTCAGCCAAGCTGGAACAGAGGCAAATATAACTTTTGGAAAGATTGCAACTTTGACATTTTTTCTGACCTTACTGATGGGTATATCATATCTAAATTTCAAAACCCTTATGCAGGGGCATGATTGAGTGTTATATCGCACACCATAGTCTATATACAACTTACTCCATCAAAGTATTACCTCATCGTGCCCCACCACAGTGGATCATTCCAAATAAATAAACTTTCTTCTTCCTGGATCGTCTGTTCATTCCGTCCAGTGAATATTCACCAGCAAACACGTCCAGGTTTTGTATAAGATGTACACATATTTATGGGTAGCTATTGAATCAGTGAAAAGTGACCCTATCTCAGTGGCAAATATGTTTTGGCTCTGTCCTGCTGATAGAATACATCTTTCTAATCCTATCACGAAACAGACCCTAGCAGTATGGGATAAATGTAAATTTGCACATAATCTTCAATCAACACATAATCCCTTGCTTTCATTTCTTAATAATCCAGCCTTTTATCCTGCCTGGAAATTCCCAAAACCATTCTCTGCATGGACCTCTACGAACCTGACTCGTTTATACAATCTTTCCTTGACTAAAGCTATTTATACATTTCCTGTACTATGTGAAACCTTTGGGTTACCTAAAACTGAAATATTTCGATATTTACAAATTAAAAATTTTTATGAACCACTTCTTAGTACAGGCTCAACTCTTAATCAAATGACTCAATTTGAGCGGATTTGTATAAGTGATCCACACATTAGAGGACTTATCTCAATATTATATTTCCAACTTAATATGATATCTAGTGAGTTTCTACCCTCATGCACAACTAAATGGGCACAAGATATGTGTTTAATAAACAAGATTGGTCGAATATATGGTCAGCCCCCAAAACTTCCTCTCCAAATTGTTTTGCTGTAGAAACTAATTACAAGGTTCTAGCACGCTGGTACCTTGTACCAGCTAGAATAGCTAAATTTGTCCCCACATATTCACCTAATTGCTTTAGAGGATGTGACACAGCAGGAACACATTTTCGCATATGGTGGCAATGCCCCGTAGTTGAAGAATTCTGGAAGAATATATTTCTTATGGCTTCTAAAGCCCTGGAAATCACGATTCCTCCAGATCCTGCAACGGCACTCCTAAACCTTAAACCCACAATACTCACCCATACTCAATTCCAATTGTTTATCCAACTTAGCACTGCAGCTAAACAAACGATTGCCAAGGCGTGGAAGTCCCAAAATCTAATTCTTGCTGAAGCTAAACACAGAATGAACAGAGCACTTTTATACGCCAAGATGACAGCTATTGAAGAAAATAAAATAAATAAATTTTGCAACATTTGGCAACCATGGGTTAAAAACTACCTCCCTACAGATTTTGACCAATCTCTGTTGTTACCACACTAAGATATATATCATATTATTACTGAAATATATATTATATTTGTATACCTAATGAGAGCTGGATCATCATCCCGGGAAACTCTCTTTTTTTTTTCTCTTCTTTCCTTCTTTCCATCTTTATCTCTCCTCCCTCTCCTTTTCTTTTATTATTTCCTAAAATATTCCTATGGATACTTGGTCTAATAACTTGATTTATTTCTCTAATCTTACATCTAGAATCCCAACTAGTGTATAGTAAATATGGTTGTAAGATATCTCTAAAATTACTTTATTTTATTAACTTATTTATTTATCTTTTTTATCATACTGCAAAGATCTTCTGATGATTGATATGTATCTATGTATTGTATCATTTTATTTCTTCTTCTGTGAAAACTCAATATATATATTTAACAAGATGTACACATATCTCCACTTTTAACAAGCCCCTGAAGAAAGGATCAATTCCTGAAATGCGTCGGGCCTTTTCTCTCTCTTTCAAGAGGAAACCAAAACTGTGTTTGTACATGGACATATGTAATTTTTTAAGTGATCATATTTGTTATGATTTTGTATTTTGATACCCCCTTTATATCTTTGTTGTTATCAACGAGTCAGGTGCAATATTTTTATGCACTGACCTTTTTATCTTTGACTTATCAACAAAATATATTTAATTTTAAATCCATTGTTCTTCCATGATATCTAGTTGCCTTAAAAGTCCCAACTTTCATATGGGCGACCCCCAACTTGTAAATACCTATCAGCGGTAGATTAAAATCTACCAGCGCTACATACTCCCCCCCCCCAGTACAATAGATGTTGTCCTCAACGTCTGTCACAAAAATAATAACTCCCAAGCCTGAGAGCAGGTTTTTGAGCTTATAACTCGGATTTAGGTAAAGAAGAAGGAAAGACAGTAGAAAGACATTATAAGATTAACTTTTGTAAAACAATATGTTCACATCCGCAAACAAAACCATCCTATGACTGTACATTTCCTCACTATCTATCTTAGCTGAAAAGCCTAACAGCTTGATAGGAGATCAAATGGTTCCTGAAAAGGAAAACATGTTAAACACACATGTGACCTATACAATTTCAGGAGCAAAGTCTCATTTAAAAAAATGAAACTCTCTTCCCGTTATCTACACCAGAATAATCTTTAGGAGTCTATCCCTATATATACATTTTTTTTCTTTAACCGGTTCAATACCGGGCATTTTCACCCCCTTCCTTCCCAGACCAATTTTTAGTTTTCAGCACTGTCGCACTTTAAATGACAATTGCGCGGTCGTGCGACGTTGTACCCAAACAAAATTGACGTCCTTTTTTCCCCCACAAATAGAGCTTTCTTTTGGTAGTATTTGATCACCTCTGCGGTTTTTATTTTTTGCGCTATAAACAAAAGAAGAGCGACAATTTTGAAAAAAACACAATATTTTTTACTTTTTGCTATAATAAATATCCCAATTTTTTTAAAAAAAGACAAATGTTTTCCTCAGTTTCAGCCGATACGTATTCTTCTACATATTTTTGGTAAAAAAAAATTGCAATAAGCGTATATTGATTGGTTTGCGCAAAAGTTATAGCGTCTATAAAATACGGGATAGATTTATGGCATTTTTTAAAAAAATTATTATTTTTTTTTTTACTAGTAATAGTGGTGATCGCAATTTTTTTTCGTGACTGCGACATTATGGCAGACACATCGGACACTTTTGACACATTTTTGGGACCATTCACATTTATACAGCGATCAATGCTATAAAATTGCATTGATTACTGTGTAAATGTGACAGGCAGTGAAGGGGTTAACCACTAGGGGGCGGGGAGGGGTTAAATGTGTTTCCTAGGGAATGCTTCTAACTGTAGGGGGAGGGGACGCACAAGGGGAGGAGACCGATCTGTGTTCCTCCATTCTGGGAACACAGATTGCTCTCCTCTGAGCTGACAGGACGTGGATCTCTGTGTTTACACACAGAGATCCAAGGTCCAGCCCGGTTAACGGCAATCGCGGGTGCCTGGCGGACATCGCGGCCGCCGGGCACATGCACCGGGTCCCAAGCAACGTGGCAGGCATGTGCGCGCGCCCCCTAGGCGGCCGGGAACCCGAGGCCGTCATATGACGTCCACCCAGGATGGGAGATCCCATCTGTGGACGTCATATTACTATAGGCGGGTAGGGAAGTGGTTAAATGAAAGAAATCCGGCTAGCAAAAAGAATTCCTTGGATTTGAAACACTGAAATGAGCATTCAGATCTTGACCACGAAGATCTCTATATACTGACACTAACTACCCCAAAGTTCCTTTGTCCATAATTACCAATAAAACCGGGGATCTGGCAATGTCAGTGCTTTTCCCAGTTTATCCACTGTAGTGATGAAATATACAATGTCATCTTTTCCGGGACTGCAGATGACCACTGTGTCAGCATAGATATGCCGACCGAAATTCCAGTGCATAAAACATCCACTGTAACGTTTAACAGAACATCTAGTCTTTCGGAAAGGCTTATGCCCCATACACACGGTCGGATTTTCCGTTGGATAATGTCCGATTGGAGCGTGTTGTCGGAAATTCCGACCGTGTGTGGGCTCCATCGGACATTTTCCATTGGATTTTGCGACACACAAAGTTTGAGAGCAGGCTAAAAAATTTTCCGACAACAAAATCCGATCGCGTCAATTCCGACCGTGTGTGGCCAGTTCCGACGCACAAAGTGCCACGCATGCTCAGAAGAAATTCCGAGATGGAACCGCTCGGTCTGGTAAAATTAGCGTTCGCAATGGATACAACACTTTCGTCACGGCGCAATGTTAAAAATGGTTTAATACAGCGCACTCTCTTCTTTTTTATAATGTGAGAAGAATGAAGTAGTTTTGCTGCTCATATTCACACAGACTTCTCACAAACTTCTTTCTTTATTATTTATCGGGATTCCCTCAATATATTTTGATTTGTCACATCTGACAAAATTATTTTTGTGTTGTTTTATTTTTTTTTATTTTAAGGCATAATTTTTTTTTTTTTTTTTTAGGTTTGTATTTTTTTTAAGGCTGATCTTTGTTTTATTTTATTTTTAGTTTTACTCCAGAATATTTTTGTGTGTGTGTTTTGTGTGTCAAGTTACCACAACACCATTGATATCTTGTATTATTTAATCTCAAGGAGATTGCTTGGTGTTGGTGTCTCTTGTTACTTTCACATTGTACTTTAGAAATGTACCTGAATCCTCACAAACAAACTGTCCTTTTTGAAGGAAAAAACACATAGGCGACTATAATTGAAACAAAAATTCCTTTATTAAGGGCTCAGAACCAAACAAAGAGGGAGGCAACCCTGGAGAAACAGCAGAAATTGGCGAAGCCTTGGACCCCCAGGGCAGAGAATAATTCTTTAACATCAAAATTGGTGGCCTGAGGAGTCCATATCTAAGGGAGTGCAGTCTGGTCCAGAAGTCCCCGAGATCCAGAAAGGAGCAGATGACATCTGTGTCCCCAGGCTGTGGTACTACAAGAGACTGCATCTTTTGCCAGACCAGACTGGACCCAGGGTCATCACTTTCTGGTCTTCTTTCCACGCTTCCTTCCTGGCTGTGGCTCTGCTGTTGGAGATGTGGCAGGAGGAGAAGTAGGACCTGGAGGAGGAGGAGGACTAGTAGGACCTGGAGGAGGAGGAGTAGTAGTAGGACATGGAGGAGGAGGAGGACCATGTGTGAGGTCACAAATATGGGTAGCAGATGTTATTTGGCCCCTCAACCCCTTAATGAGAGCTTCCAACATTAAGGACTCACACATGAGTTGTTGGCTCTCCTCCATCCGCTGCATTTTGCAGGCAATTATGCCAGCAAAGTCCTCCTCCACAGTGTGGGGGGCTGTCAGGGCCTCTGTAGCCTTCCAAAAGAGGCCTATGGCAGCCTCCTCCAGGGTACTCCAAACTAACATCTAGTTAACATCATTGATTGGACAAGCAGAAATATTTAGAGGAATGCTATACCTGGCTCAAGCTGGGCTCCTCCACATGTTGCTGCCTGGAAGGCCCAGGTTGGGCGTCAGAAGCCTTAGCTGGGGGGGAAGGAAGCGTGGAAGTAAGACTGGAGAGTGATGACCTGGGTTCAGTCTGACCTGCCAGAAAATGCAGCCTGTCATAGTACCACATCCTGGGGACATAGATGTCATCTGCTGCTCCAGATCTCTGGGAATCCTGGACCTTCTTGTGCTCCCTTAGATAAGTGCTCCTCAGGCCACCAATTAGGATCTTCAAATGGGTCATGTCTGCCGTGGGGATCACCGTCTTCACAAATTCCAGCAATTGATCCAGTGCTGCCTTCCTCTTTGTTTGGTTCTTATAATGTGGGTGGTTTATCTCCCAAAGACAAGGCAGCTCCCTGAACATATCTATGAAGATTGCCATAAAGTCGGTATCTTTCAAGATATTCATTTTCACTGCAAGACACAACACAAGACAAACCCTAATGTCAGGCAAAACTCTCCTAATCTAGTTACAATATAGGCCTCAATCTAGAAGCAGTATAGGCCCAAGTTTGGCTCTTACCTTCGTTATCATGATCGGCGCCTCCGATACTCCTTTCTCCGCTCACAGATCGTACGTACTACGCACGCGTGTTACGCTTTATACACACTGCACATGCGTGTAACTCTGGTCGCCCCTGACGTTCTTTCTAGTCTATTCCCCACCCCTTTTCGTTTGGCGAAGTGGGTGAAGAGCACATGGCAGAGTCAGAGCAGGTGCGTGTTAATTATAGCAACAAGGAGGAGGAAAGCGCGGATCCGGAAACGTCCCGATCCAGAAGGAGCCGATTTAAGGCCTCAAATATGTCCTTTGGTGAGATGTTGGAGATGGTCGACATCCTGAAGAAGGCCGACTATGACGGAAAGTATGGACCTTACCCCAACCCCAACATCAGAAAGGCCAAGATCATGGCGAAAGTGGTCAAAAGTCTGCACCGGAATTTCGGGGTACGATGATCGAAAGATCAGCTCAGGAAGCAGTGGTCATACTTGAAATTAAGAGAGCCCGAGCAGTACAGAAAGATCCGGAGAGTGCTGCAAAAAAGTAAGTAGTTGTGCTGTGTTCCTATTCTTTTTGTCTTTATTACGTTCGCGCTGCTTTTCTTAAGTGTTGTACAGTTTAAAATGGCAACTTTCATTTTCATGGGCACATTATTCGTTCGTATCAAACATTTTTCTTTCGGCCTATAAAACACCATTGTTTTGGCCATATGCATTTGCCCACATTTTTTCTTGTACAAAAGGTTTTATTGAAGATATAACAACAGAAAAATACAAAAACAATGATGGATACATCATGAATTAACATGCCTAAGGCTGCCGGTATCCGGCAGGTAGAGCTATTGTTCAAAGACTTAAGCCTGGACTCAGACTGTGCAAAGCCGAGGCCAGGCGACATACCAAGGCCTATCCATATAAAATGATAAAAGAATAAAAAAAAAGGGGAACAAGAAGAACCAGAAATAAAATAAAATTGGATTAAACTAAATAACCTCAAAGAGGATAACATACCTCTGTATGCAATAATTAGTGTGTTATAGTAAATTTCCAGTCTATGTAGAGTTAAGCCAGAGGGCCCGAATAAGAAGAAAAAGAGAGAAATTGAAAGTGGGGAAAAGAGGGGGGAAGAAAGGAGGGAGGGACCCTGGGGTGGGGGGAACGGAGGCACATTATAGGGAAAGGAGCCCAGCGATGGGCGATTGTAAGTCACCCAGGGTTGCCATATCCTGAGGAACTTATCATGTGTGTCCAGCAATATGGCCGTAAGTTTCTCGTTAACCATGATATCATTCATCATCTAGCCGGGGTATAATACCATTAGGGATGAGCTTCGTGTTCGAGTCGAACCCATGTTCGACTCGAACATCGGCTGTTCGATCGTTCGCCGAATTGCGAACGATATGGGCCGTTCGTGCCAAATTCGTGTGGCGCGTCACGGCCCATAATTCACTGCGGCATCGCAGTGCATTGCTTGCTGATGATTGGCCAAGCATGCACTATGACCCGCATGCTTGGCCAATCACAGCGCCGCCTTAACAGAGAGCCATAATTGGCCAAAGCCAAGGAGACTTTGGCCAATTATGGCTCAGGGGATTTAGTACACGCCCCACACTATATAAGGCCGCCTGCACGGCGGCCCTGTGCAGTGTGTTCCGGTGTGCTTAGAGAGAGAGAGAGACAGTGTCATTTCATTTGAGTTAGCTAGATTAGGCAGGACAGTCAGTCAGTTAGCTGCACTTAAAGTGTATTGTGTATATATATGCATCCCAGGTGTTGCATATATATATATATATATATATATATACACACTGTATTCAGTTTAGCTAGATCCGTTCCTGTTATCTTCTAGACTATTTACATTTAGTGCAGTGCGTCCTGCTCACAGTGTTCAGCTAGATCCGTTCCTGTTATATTCCTAGTGACAGGCAGGCTTGTCTTGTTACAGTATTTTGAAGAAAATTACTGGTGTTCTTTTGATCCTATTAGTACCACAGTCAGGCAGCTAGACTATTTATATTTAGTGCAGTGCGTCCGGCTCACAGTGTTCAGCTAGATCCGTTCCTGTTATCTTCTTACTGACAGGCAGGCTTGTCTTGTTACAGTATTTTAAAGAAAATTACTGGTGTTCTTTTGATCCTATTAGTACCACAGTCAGGCAGCTAGACTATTTACAGTTAGTGCAGTGCGTCCTGCCCACAGTGTTCTGCTAAACCTACAAGTAAGTGGGGTGCGTCCTGCTCACAGTGTTCAGCTAAACCTACAAGCTAGTGGGGTGCGTCCTGCTCACAGTGTTCAGCTAAATCCGTTTCTGTTATCTTCTTACTAACAGGCAGGCTTGTCTTGTTACAGTAAATACAGCTACCTGAAGAAAATTGCTGGTGTTCTTTTGATCCTATTAGTACCACAGTCAGGCAGCTAGACTATTTACAGTTAGTGCAGTGCGTCCTGCTCACAGTGTTCTGCTAAATCTACAAGTTAGTGGGGTGCGTCCTGCTCACAGTGTTCAGCTAAACCTACAAGTTAGTGGGGTGCGTCCACCTCACAGTGTTCAGCTAAACCTACAAGCTAGTGGGGTGCGTCCTGCTCACAGTGTTCAGCTAGATCCGTTTCTGTTATCTTCTTACTGACAGGCAGGCTTGTCTTGTTACAGTAAATACAGCTACCTGAAGAAAATTGCTGGTGTTCTTTTGATCCTATTAGTACCACAGTCAGGCAGCTAGACTATTTACAGTTAGTGCAGTGCGTCCTGCTCACAGTGTTCTGCTAAACCTACAAGTTAGTGGGGTGCGTCCTGCTCACAGTGTTCAGCTAAACCTACAAGTTAGTGGGGTGCGTCCACCTCACAGTGTTCAGCTAAACCTACAAGCTAGTGGAGTGCGTCCTGCTCACAGTGTTCAGCTAGATCCATTTCTGTTATCTTCTTACTGACAGGCAGGCTTGTCTTGTTACAGTAAATACAGCTACCTGAAGAAAATTGCTGGTGTTCTTTTGATCCTATTAGTACCACAGTCAGGCAGCTAGACTATTTACAGTTAGTGCAGTGCATCCTGCTCACAGTGTTCTGCTAAACCTACAAGTTAGTGGGGTGCGTCCTGCTCACAGTGTTCAGCTAAACCTACAAGTTAGTGGGGTGCGTCCACCTCACAGTGTTCAGCTAAACCTACAAGCTAGTGGGGTGCGTCCTGCTCACAGTGTTCAGCTAGATCCGTTCCTGTTATCTTCTTACTGACAGGCAGGCTTGTCTTGTTACAGTAAATACAGCTACCTGAAGAAAATTGCTGGTGTTCTTTTGATCCTATTAGTACCACAGTCAGGCAGCTAGACTATTTACAGTTAGTGCAGTGCGTCCTGCTCACAGTGTTCTGCTAAACCTACAAGTTAGTGGGGTGCGTCCTGCTCACAGTGTTCAGCTAAACCTACAAGTTAGTGGGGTGCGTCCACCTCACAGTGTTCAGCTAAACCTACAAGCTAGTGGGGTGCGTCCTGCTCACAGTGTTCAGCTAGATCCGTTCCTGTTATCTTCTTACTGACAGGCAGGCTTGTCTTGTTACAGTATTTTAAAGAAAATTGCTGGTGTTCTTTTGATCCTATTAGTACCACAGTCAGGCAGCTAGACTATTTACAGTTAGTGCAGTGCGTCCTGCTCACAGTGTTCTGCTAAACCTACAAGTTAGTGGGGTGCGTCCTGCTCACAGTGTTCAGCTAAACCTACAAGTTAGTGGGGTGCGTCCTGCTCACAGTGTTCAGCTAAACCTACAAGCTAGTGGGGTGCGTCCTGCTCACAGTGTTCAGCTAGATCCGTTCCTGTTATCTTCTTACTGACAGGCAGGCTTGTCTTGTTACAGTATTTTAAAGAAAATTACTGATGTTCTTTTGATCCTATTAGTACCACAGTCAGGCAGCTAGACTATTTACAGTTAGTGCAGTGCGTCCTGCTCACAGTGTTCTGCTAAACCTACAAGTTAGTGGGGTGCGTCCTGCTCACAGTGTTCAGCTAAACCTACAAGTTAGTGGGGTGCGTCCACCTCACAGTGTTCAGCTAAACCTACAAGCTAGTGGGGTGCGTCCTGCTCACAGTGTTCAGCTAGATCCATTTCTGTTATCTTCTTACTGACAGGCAGGCTTGTCTTGTTACAGTAAATACAGCTACCTGAAGAAAATTGCTGGTGTTCTTTTGATCCTATTAGTACCACAGTCAGGCAGCTAGACTATTTACAGTTAGTGCAGTGCATCCTGCTCACAGTGTTCTGCTAAACCTACAAGTTAGTGGGGTGCGTCCTGCTCACAGTGTTCAGCTAAACCTACAAGTTAGTGGGGTGCGTCCACCTCACAGTGTTCAGCTAAACCTACAAGCTAGTGGGGTGCGTCCTGCTCACAGTGTTCAGCTAGATCCGTTCCTGTTATCTTCTTACTGACAGGCAGGCTTGTCTTGTTACAGTATTTTAAAGAAAATTACTGATGTTCTTTTGATCCTATTAGTACCACAGTCAGGCAGCTAGACTATTTACAGTTAGTGCAGTGCGTCCTGCTCACAGTGTTCTGCTAAACCTACAAGTTAGTGGGGTGCGTCCTGCTCACAGTGTTCAGCTAAACCTACAAGTTAGTGGGGTGCGTCCACCTCACAGTGTTCAGCTAAACCTACAAGCTAGTGGGGTGCGTCCTGCTCACAGTGTTCAGCTAGATCCATTTCTGTTATCTTCTTACTGACAGGCAGGCTTGTCTTGTTACAGTAAATACAGCTACCTGAAGAAAATTGCTGGTGTTCTTTTGATCCTATTAGTACCACAGTCAGGCAGCTAGACTATTTACAGTTAGTGCAGTGCATCCTGCTCACAGTGTTCTGCTAAACCTACAAGTTAGTGGGGTGCGTCCTGCTCACAGTGTTCAGCTAAACCTACAAGTTAGTGGGGTGCGTCCACCTCACAGTGTTCAGCTAAACCTACAAGCTAGTGGGGTGCGTCCTGCTCACAGTGTTCAGCTAGATCCGTTCCTGTTATCTTCTTACTGACAGGCAGGCTTGTCTTGTTACAGTAAATACAGCTACCTGAAGAAAATTGCTGGTGTTCTTTTGATCCTATTAGTACCACAGTCAGGCAGCTAGACTATTTACAGTTAGTGCAGTGCGTCCTGCTCACAGTGTTCTGCTAAACCTACAAGTTAGTGGGGTGCGTCCTGCTCACAGTGTTCAGCTAAACCTACAAGTTAGTGGGGTGCGTCCACCTCACAGTGTTCAGCTAAACCTACAAGCTAGTGGGGTGCGTCCTGCTCACAGTGTTCAGCTAGATCCGTTCCTGTTATCTTCTTACTGACAGGCAGGCTTGTCTTGTTACAGTATTTTAAAGAAAATTGCTGGTGTTCTTTTGATCCTATTAGTATCACAGTCAGGCAGCTAGACTATTTACAGTTAGTGCAGTGCGTCCTGCTCACAGTGTTCTGCTAAACCTACAAGTTAGTGGGGTGCGTCCTGCTCACAGTGTTCAGCTAAACCTACAAGTTAGTGGGGTGCGTCCTGCTCACAGTGTTCAGCTAAACCTACAAGCTAGTGGGGTGCGTCCTGCTCACAGTGTTCAGCTAGATCCGTTCCTGTTATCTTCTTACTGACAGGCAGGCTTGTCTTGTTACAGTATTTTAAAGAAAATTACTGATGTTCTTTTGATCCTATTAGTACCACAGTCAGGCAGCTAGACTATTTACAGTTAGTGCAGTGCGTCCTGCTCACAGTGTTCTGCTAAACCTACAAGTTAGTGGGGTGCGTCCTGCTCACAGTGTTCAGCTAAACCTACAAGTTAGTGGGGTGCGTCCACCTCACAGTGTTCAGCTAAACCTACAAGCTAGTGGGGTGCGTCCTGCTCACAGTGTTCAGCTAAAGCTACCTGTAGAAGGTTGGTGGTGTTCTCATAGTACAGGCAGGCAGTTGATTTTGCTAGCTGCAGTATCAGTACATATATATATATATATATATATATATATATATATATATCCCAGCTTAGTACAGCTACAGGCCATTAGTATGTCTGGAAGGCCAAGAAGGAGAGGCAGACAGTCACAAGCCAATAAGAGAGGGCAAGCAGGCTCTGTGTCTAGTGCTGGTCGTGGAGACGGTGCATCCTCATCAGCACGTGGCCATGGGACACGCTTGGCCTTTTTTTCGGCAGCTGGCCATGTTGAGCCGCAACATGCGGAAGACTTAGTCGAGTGGATGACCAAGCCGTACTCATCCTCCTCATCCTCTCTCACCCATGCCCAGGGTACTTTGTCTGGCAAAGCAGCGACCTCTTCCCTCGGCTCAATGTCATCAGTGACTCCTTCCCTAGCCCCACCATGTCCTCCTGAGGAGTCCCTCGAACTGTTTGACCACAGTGTTGGGTACATGCTCCAGGAGGATGCCCAGCGTTTGGTAGGTTCTGATGATGATACTGAGCTCGATGAAGGCAGTAACATGAGCACGGACAGAGGGGTTGCCCAAGAAGGACAGCAATCTGGCAGTCATGCTCCCCCTGCTGCAGCATACTGCCAGGTTTGCTCCAGTGATGAGGAGGGAGGGGATGATGAGGTCACTGACTCAACGTGGGTGCCTGATAGGAGAGAGGAGGAGGAGGAGGCGGCACATCACCAACGAGGCAGGATGCCCTCCAGGGGCCAGCCTAAGGGCAGCACATTGACTGCATCACACCCCAAAGCTCCACATGTGCAGGGCGCTGCAGTCTCTGCGCGTTATTCAAAAAGTTCTTTGGTGTGGGCCTTTTTTGAGACGAGTGCATCAGATCGCACCGCTGCTATTTGCAACATATGTCTCAAGCGTATCTCGCGTGGCCAAAACATCTCCCGCTTGGGTACCACATGCTTGACCAGACATATGTTGACCTGCCATGCAGTTCGTTGGCAAGCGTATCTAAAAGACCCACACCAAAGAACAAAGAGGACCTCTGCTTGCTCCTCATCAGCTGAGATTTCCAACCCCACTAGACCTTCAGTCCTCTCTGAGACCTGCACTGAGAGGAATGAAGGTGTAGAATTAGGTGTGTCACAGCCACGTACTTGTGGGCAATCTGATTTTGGTACACCGACGTCAGATTGTACCAGGCAAATTTCCCTGCCCCAGCTGCTGCACCGCCGAAAGAAGTTTGCTCCCAGCCATCCACATGCCCAACGGTTGAATGCTAGCTTGGCAAAATTGCTAGCACTTCAACTGCTGCCTTTTCAGTTGGTAGACTCTGCCCCCTTCCGTGAGTTTGTGGAATGTGCGGTTCCTCAGTGGCAGGTACCCAAACGCCACTTTTTCTCACAGAAGGCGATTCCGGCTCTCTACCAGCATGTGGAAGGCAATGTCCATGCCTCGCTGGACAGGGCGGTCAGCGGTAAGGTGCATATTACCGCTGACTCATGGTCCAGCAGGCATGGACAGGGACGTTACCTAAGTTTCACGGTGCATTGGGTGACTCTGCTGGCAGCTGGGAAGGATGCAGGACAAGGTGCAGTAGTGTTGGAGGTTGTTCCGCCACCACGCCTCCAAAATGCTCATGATTGTGACACACCTCTCTCCTCCACCCCCTCCTCTTCTTCTTCCTCCATGGCCTCTTCCTCGGAACCAGCGGTGCACCGTAGTCGTTCAAGGGGCTACGCAAGTACGCAGGCCAAAAGATGCCATGTGGTGCTTGAGCTGGTGTGCTTGGGGGACAGGAGCCACACTGGGGCAGAGGTTCTGTCAGCTCTGCAGGGGCAGGTTCAGAGGTGGTTGACGCCACGCCAACTTAAGGCAGGAATGGTGGTTTGCAACAATGGCACCAACCTCCTCTCTGCCCTCCGACAGGGACAAATGACCCATGTGCCCTGTTTGGCTCACGTCCTTAACTTGGTGGTGCAGCGGTTCTTGGGCAGGTACTCGGGCTTACAGGATGTCCTGAGGCAGGCCAGGAAAGTCTGTGTGCATTTCCGCTGGTCATATAATGCCAGTGCTCGGCTGACGGACCTCCAAAAGGAGTTTAACCTGCCCAAGAACCGCCTAATCTGTGACATGCCCACCAGGTGGAACTCAACGTTGGCCATGCTGCAGCGGCTGCACACGCAGCAGAGGGCCATCAATGAGTACCTGTGTGACTATGGCACCAGGACAGGGTCAGGGGAGCTTGGTTTTTTTTCCCCACGCCAGTGGGCCATGATCAGGGATGCATGCACTGTCCTGTCACCATTTGAGGAGGCCACGAGGATGGTGAGCAGTGACAGTGCATGCATCAGTGACACTGTCCCCCTTGTCCACCTGTTGGAGCACACGCTGTGTGGAATAATGGACAGGGCACTTGAGGCAGAACAGAGGCAGGAAGAGGAGGACTTCCTTAGCTCTCAAGGCCTCCTTTATCCAGACAGTGTTCCTGCGTGCCCGCCGATCACACAGGAAGAGGACGAGGAGGAAGAGGAGGAGGAGGAGGAGGAAGATTGTGTCAGTATGGAGGTGGAGCCTGGCACTCAGCATCAGCAGCAGTCTTTAAGGGATCAGTCCCAAGAAACACATGGACTTGTACGTGGCTGGGAGGAGGTGGCTGCGGACCATGTCGTCCTTAGTGACCCAGAGGACTCCGGACCGAATGCCTCAGCAAACCTACGCTGCATGGCCTCCCTGATCCTGCAAAGCCTGCGTAAGGATCCTCGTATTCGTGGTATCAAGGAGAAGGACCAATACTGGCTGGCAACCCTCCTTGATCCACGTTACAAGAGTAAGGTTGCGGACCTTATCTTGCCATCGCAGAGGGAGCAGAGGATGAAACATCTTCGGGAGGCCTTGCAGAAAGGTCTGTGCAACGCGTTCCCAGAGACTGGGAGGTTACAAACTCCTGTTTCTGGACAACATGTTGCTGAGGCTTCGGTCAGTCAAAGAAGGAGCGGTGGAGAAGGTGGCCGTCTGACCGATGCGTTCAGACAATTTTTTGGTCCGCAGCCCCAAGGTATGATCGGTTCCAGCAACCATCACCAGCGTCTGTTTTACATGGTGCAGGAATACCTAGGGGCAAGATCAGACTTGGACACCTTTCCCACCGAAAATCCTCTGGGTTACTGGGTCTTGAGGATGGATCACTGGCCAGAGCTTGCACAGTATGCAATTGAGCTACTGGCCTGTCCTGCATCCAGCGTTCTTTCAGAACGCACATTCAGTGCTGCTGGAGGCGTGGTAACCGATCACAGGGTGCGTCTGTCCACTGACTCGGTCGATCGACTGACCTTCATAAAAATGAATGAGTCTTGGATCACCACCAGCTACCAAGCACCTGATGCTGATGTAACCGAATAATTTTTTTTGAAATCTCAGATCCCTTCAAAGACTGCCTAGGCTGATGCTGAGTGACTATCCCTGAGTAATTATCCTCTTCCTCCTCAATCATCACGCTGATAGCTTGTAAGAACATTTTTGGTTCTGGGTGCCACCACCAGTGCCTAAGGCACAATTTTTCAGCCCCTGTTTAACAGGGGCGTGTAATTACGATTTTTGATGTAATACTTTGCAGCAGGGCTCGTTCCTGCATTCCAACTAGAGTGTCTGTTAGGGGTTGCAGTGTTGTGGCACCAGCACCAGTGCCTAAGGCCCAATTTTTCAGCCCTTGTTTAACAGGGGCGTGTAATTACAATTTTTGATGCAATACTTTGCAGCAGGGCTCGTTCCTGCATTCCAACTAGAGTGTCTGTGAGGGGTTGCAGTGTTGTGGCACCAGCACCAGTGCCTAAGGCCTAATTTTTCAGCTCCTGTTCAACAGGGGCATGTAATTACAATTCTTGATCTAATATTTCACAGCAGAGCCCTGTGAGGGCTTACAGTGTTGTGGCCACAGCAACACCTAAGGCCCAAATTTCTGCTGAGTATATAGGGCAGGACCCTACTTTCAAACAACTAACTTACAAACGACTCCTACTTGCAAACGGAAGGAGACAACAGGAAGTGAGAATAAATCTACCCCTAGGAAGGGAAATTCTCTCCTGTAAGAGTTAATATGGGAAAAACATTTCTCCTTTCCACTGATGCTTTCCAATCCATTGGGACAAAAAGTGAGGTGAAATCTTCTGAAGAGGAGGAAAGACAGCAAAACAAATGTCACAGGGGTGATAACCCTTCCCTATGTTTTCCAAAAAGCTTAAAAAAGATTTTTTGGCTGGAGCTAAACACGTTAAAAATGTACCCGTCCAAAATTACAAAGAGATTCTACTTAACAACAAACCTACAGCCTGTATACTGCTGTTCAGAGTATATAGGGCCTGGTGGCCCCACACCTTTCCTTATTTTAATTTGGGTGCGGGGTTCCCCTTAATATCCATACAAGACCCAAAGGGCCTGGTAATGGACTGGGGGGTACCCATGCCGTTTGTCTCACTGATTTTCATCCATATTACCAGGACCCGACATTACATTAAACCCGCAAGCAGTTTTAAATGAGATTTTTTCCTTTAAAAATGACATTTGGTGCAGGGACTGTTCTAAACACGGGAAACACGCGTCACTTTACAGGCATACTATAGACACCCCTCAGGTACGATATTTAAAGGAATATTTCACTTTTTTTTTTTTTACTTTAAGCATCATTAAAATCACTGCTCCCGAAAAAACGGCCGTTTTTAAAAGTTTTTTTTGCATTGATACATGTCCCCTGGGGTAGGACCCGGGTCCCCAAACCCTTTTTAGGACAATACCATGCAAATTAGCCTTTGAAATGAGCACTTTTGATTTCGAACGTTCGAGTCCCATAGACGTCAATGGGGTTCTAACGTTCGTGCGAACTTTCGGTCCGTTCGCAGGTTCTGGTGCGAACCGAACCGGGGGGTGTTCGGCTCATCCCTAAATACCATCCATAGAAGACTTTGTAAGCTTTCTCTAAAAAGAGAACGTTCTTAGAGCATTTAGTCATGTTATGCCAATCCTCCTGGTCTAATTGTTTCCCAAGCTCGGCCTCCCATTGGAGATGGTAAGGTCTCAATGGTGTTGTCTTAGAATTAATTATAGCGGTATATATTAGGGAAATCAAACCCGGGGATTGGGGTGTGATCTACAAAGGCTTTCAAATGGAGTTATGGTAAAGGGGGCGGAATGGGATATTGTAAGCTGATGGAGAAAATGTCTAATTTGCAGGTAACTGTAATGCTCCCTAAGGGGGATATCGTGGGAGGAACGTAAGGCTGCGAAAGAAATTATCTTGGTTGGGGTGAAAAACGAATGAACATCTATGAAGCCATTGTCGGACCACCACTTAAATTGCAGTGGATTATCACAACCTGGTTGAAATAAAGGGCAGTGGAGGAGACGAAGTAGTGGGAGATGAGGAGAAATTAGGCCTGCTGAGTATTTAACCGCATCCCACAATTTAAGGGAATGAGCTAGACAGGGACCTATGGTAGGGGGGCGATGTGCTTTAGGAAGCCAAGGAAGAGAAACTAGAGGCGTTGGGTGTGCGTCGACTAAGTCAATGGTGGCCCATAGTGGCATTTGTTGCTTTTCATGAAGGTGAGATAATAGGGCGATAGCCGCAGCTATATAATATGCTTGCAGATTAGGAACTGAAAGGCCGCCATTGACTTTGCGCACGTAAAGCACTTGTCTCTTGATCCTGGGCCTCTTGGGGCCACATATAAACTGCATAATTTTACGTTGATGTATTCGAATGATATGGGGGGGACTTGAACTGGCAAAACTCTAAAATAATAGAGCAATTTAGGGAGGTACGTCATGCGTACCATCGCTATTCTACCAAACCACGAAATCGGAAGTGTGAACCAAGAGGCCAGCATAGCCTCCAGCTTTCGAAAAAGCGGAGGAAAATTGGCTTGATATAAGCCCGAGTACTTCGGGGTAAGTTTAATACCCAAATAGGGTAATGAGGTTAACCACTGAAATGAAAATGCCGACTGCAGGGCTTCTAATGCCGAGGGCCAAAGGTTGATAGACATCGCCTTAGATTTTGCTGGATTAATTGAAATGCCCGAAAACGAGGCGAAGGAGTCTAAGAGAGAGAATAAATTGGAGAGGGAGATTCTGGGTTTAGTAATGGTTAATAAAATGTCAATTGCAAAGAGGGACAATTTGTGCACGGTGCCTGCTATTTCTACTCCTGAAATATCCGAGTGAGAGCGTATGGCCTCCGCCAGGGGTTCAAGTGCTAATATAAATAGAAGGGGGGAGAGCGGGCATCCCTGACGTATTCCCCTCTTAATAGGGAAAGTAGGCGATTCATGTCCATAATAACGCACTTTAGCCTGAGGGGAGTGATATATGGCTGAGACCCACCCCAAAAAGGAGGTGCCAAAACCATAGTGTGTGAGGACCTGTGTCAAATAGGGCCAGGATAAGGTATCGAAAGCCTTATTAACATCTAAAGAAAGAAACATTGTCTCCAGGGACCTTTCATGTGCTATATGTTGGATTTGGAGGAGTCATCTGATGGCATCTCCTGCCTGTCTACGGGGGACAAATCCCACCTGATCCTTCTTGATCAGGCGCAGTAGAAAGGAGTTCAAACAGTTAGCCAGAATTTTCGTCAATATCTTCATGTCAATATTAATTAAAGAGATTGGCCGAAAATTTGCCCAGGAAGAATGGTCTTTGTCTGGCTTAGGAATCATCACTATGTTGGCAGTCAGCATGTCTGGTGTAAATGAATGACCTCCTTTGACCGAGTTATACATAGTCATTAGGTGTGGGGCCAGGACAAAGCAGTGAAGCCATCCGGACCTGGTCTTTTGCCCACTTTCAATTCTTTAATGCACTGGAGAACCTCAGCGACCTGTATATCTCAGTCCATTAGGGAGATATGGGGTTCCGATAGAGAAGTTAAAGATAGCTTACTTAAAAAATCATTCAGGCCCTGTGCTGGAGAGTGATTTGGAAGGGAGTATAGTTTAGTAAGTCGGTGACGAAATTCTTCCAAAATCCGCTGGGGGTTTCCCATGAGGATGTTATGACGGGTGCACAGGTTTATGGGAGTAAATTGCGGGGTAAAGGTACGCAGTCTGTTAGCCAACTGTGCATTGGGCTTATTTGCCTTAGCGTACCATTTCTGGCGGGCCCAACGTAAGGTACGGTCCGCTTCATCTGTCAGACATAGGTCCAGGTCTGTACGGGCTTTGTCTAAAGATCTGCAGTTATCAGGGGTGGGGGTTAATTTAAAGGCTGCCGAACAGTCCTCTAAGTTCTGTTCTAACTTGCGTCGGGCCTGGATTCTTTCTCTTTTTCGTTGAGATGCTATTCGAATAACGCGACCCCGGAGGACCACTTTATAAGCTTCCCATAATGTTATTGGGGACGAGACCGAACCTGCATTAAGTCTAAAGTATTCCATAGAAGCTTCTTGGATTTCACTGAGGATCGGTTTGAATGATAAAAGTAAATCATTCATCACCCAGGCAGCATGTTGTGGTTTGCTGAGAAGGGAATGACAGACAGTTAGAATCGGATCGTGATCTGACCAAGTAACTGCTAGGATCGATACAGAATCTATTAAGGGAGATGTTTCCGTAACATAAACGAGTGGTCAATTCTAGAGTGAGAGTGATGAGGATGGGAATAGTGGGTGTAGTCCCTGCCCATGGGGTGAAATTCTCGTCATAAGTCTACTAGGTCTAGATTTTGTAGGGCCCGCAAGAACTTTTTTGCCGCAGGAGGGGGGGCTTTATAACCCGCCGGGTACTTATCAAGGGCCGGATTGAGTGTCACGTTCGAATCACCCGCCAACAGGAAGGTGCCTTTCTGGTGGACCTGTAACAAGGAACAGACATGAGACAGAAATGGGCCCGGACTGTCGTTCGGAGCGTAATAGGTCATGATGGTTACTTCATTATCCTGAACAGAACCCTGTAATAGAGGGTACCTGCCATTAGGGTCATCTATCTGTTTATCGCATATAAATGGGACCGACTTTCGTATAGCTATAAGAACCCCTCTCTGCTTAGTAGGACCGTTAGCTAAATATACTTGGGGATAATTTGCTGTAAAATATTTGGGGCATGAAGAAGAGGAAAAGTGAGTTTCCTGTAAACAGGCTATGTCTATTTTTTGTTGATTAAGGTATTTAAAAATGTTAACTCTTTTTTGTGGGGAACTCATGCCCTGAACATTCAGGGACAGCCAGTGAAGGGTCATTGGGACTGAGTTATAACGCTATGGACAACTCCATCCGCACACCCCAGGGGCCGAGGGAAAGGGGAAAGGGGGGGGAGAAAAGCGAGAGAAGAATAGTAAAAACAAGAAAGAGCATAAGGTATGAGAATACCGAGAAGAACTCTAATTAGAGTATGTATGAATACATTGACGTATCTCGCCGTGGGCAATTGGGCCCACAATGGGGTGAGGCCACAGCCAAGAGAAATATCCTCGCTGTGTGCCAACCCATGGGGGGAGCAGTGGTCCGTCGGAACCACCGGCCTATAATGAAGATAATTCAAACGGACTAAGTGAAGTTGACATAAAATTTAAACAATCCTTAAAGTTAACAACAAAATAAGCAACATTAAATGAGTTACAGTATGAGTAGCTCAGTGCAAGATTGACCCCTGAGGGTGTGGATGCAGGCCCCCCCCGCCCCCCAGGGACGACAGCCACAAGACCGTCTCCCCCAGGAGGCGGGGCGGGACCCCACACCCAAGTCAAGGTGCCATCCCCGTCACCCCACTGAACAGGAGCAAAGGGACCCGGCGAGTGAACAAATCAAACAAACAACCTGCATAACCTTCAGTGGAGGCGTGTCCCCAGCCTAAAACCATTCACTCTTTACCCCCCATCCTACGAGGCATTATGAGTATTTTTCTTATGTCTGATGAACCCTCAACTCCATGAGGGCTACCAGCAATGTGGAGGTAGTTCAGGGGGCAAGCTGTTGTCGGAGACCCATCAGGGGATCTCATGTGGGGTGGTCCACACCCCAGACCGCCATCTCACAGGTGGGGCAGTCTACGATGGGGCCACGACCCTCCCAGCAACTCAACAGTCAACTTGGTAGAGCAATGGTACGGCAGGGGGACATCCTCCAAAACAAGCAACTGAAATCCTCAAGTTAGGTTGGAAGTTAGAAATCAGGACGCTAACAGTCAGTGACACACTGAATCAAACGGTCAAGAAAAGTGAACTGCACATCATAGAAAGATGAAGGTTTTCATCCATTATTAGCTGGTTGGAATCATTGGGCCTGCAGGTCTTGCAGCGCCTGGGATCCAGATTGTGATTGTTGTGATACTTGAGGGGGTTTACGAGGAGGCCTAGAGGGACCCGGTTGAGAATGTGAAGCTTGGGCCTCAGCTTGGGACAGAGGGATATCCAATTGCAGATCCTGGAGATGTTGTTTTAAGCTTGATGGGGAGGTGGCATGGAACTGACGACCCTGGTGGGAGAAAGAAAGTTTAAAGGGGAACCCCCATCTGTACTTGATCTGATTGGGTTGCAGAACTTGGAGATAAGGCTTGAGACTTCGGCGCCTGGCAATGGTGACCGGTGAGAGGTCCGCGAATATTTGGAGGTGGTTGCCTTGAAAAGAGATATCCCGTTGCTCTCGAGCAGATTGTAAGAGTTTCTCCTTGGTCTTATAATAGTGGAATTTGATGATAACATCCCTTGGGGGGCCTTCGGAGGGTTTAGGGGCCAGTGACCGGTGAATGCGATCAAACTCCTGCCTTTCCACCAGAATCTCAGGGGCCAGCTCTTGAAAAAAAGTGGTGGCTGTTCCTTGCAGATCCGTGATCGTTTCAGGGAGTCCGCGGATACGAAGGTTATCCCTGCGTGCCCTGTTTTCCACGTCCTCTAATTTATCTCTGTGAGCGTCCAATTCTGCGGACATTTTGTCTACCTCCTCTTCATGGCCCTCCAGCACGGTGGTAGCCAGGTACATTCGGTGTTCCCATTGATTGGTGCGGTGGCTTATCTCTTTAAGACCTCGGACCAAGTCCGAGGAAAGCTTTCGGGAGGCAGCCGTTATCTCATCTCTTACAATACTGCGGAATTTGGCCAGCATAGCATCAGGGTCAACAGGGTGGGGACTTATGCGATCTGTGGGGAACAGATGGAGGCTTTCAGCAGGAGATCCCTGACCCAAATTTAGAGAGTTGCGAATCATCATCAGGTTCTGGAGGCTCGGGAGCCATCTTAGCTCTGCCCTTGCCTGGGGCTGGGGATTTGTTGCTGCTCTGCCTGTTTTTTAGCTTGTTTTTTGTAGAGCGGTACATTACTGCTTGCGACACCAGGTATTCCTCTATCTCTTGTGGTAGAGCGGTCTCCTCCTCGTAATTTTCTATGTCAGATTAGGCCGGGTAACAGTTTCTGACGGCGTGGAGCGGAGGAATCAGACATCCATTACCTTCGCTCACGAATATGCGCCCCCCTCAGACAGTGTCTTACATAGCAAGAGAAAGGGCTCTATTAAACATGGTGAAATTGTTGATCAATAGCCCTGTGGGCTTATATAGTGTTTGTGGGGGGGGGTGTCTATTAGGGCAGGTGGTACTTTAAGCCCTGTGGAAAAGTGTGCAGCCGAGTGACAGTGAAGAAAAAACGCTTGAGAGTCACTGGAGTACCAAGATGGCTGCCACCCTCCAGGAGTAGGCTGAAGCCGCGGACTTTCCTAGAGAGCGGCCACCGGAAGTGCAAGGTCCGCACCGATGAGGCCCACAAAAAAACCCCAGCCAAGGACAGGTGCCGTTACACAGGAGGGCAGGCACCTCAAGGATTGTCTCTCAGGGGGTGATGTTACTCACTGCGGTCCTGGAGGGGGCCTGTAGGTCTGTAGCTGAGGCCTCAAGCGAACTTCCGGCTGCGGAGCAGGAAGGGTTGGCAATAGGAGATCTCACACTCCCTAATTTCGGCTAATGCTGTGCCAGCTATCCTCCAGGGGCGGATTAACCCACAGCCGAGGTCCTGGCACCCGTTTCCCAGGCGGATTACGACCGTAGGAGGCTAAAGGACGCCAAGCGCTTGTAGGCCCCAAGATGGTGGGGGCTGCCGTGCTGTGTAGTCCGCCGCTGCTCCGGGCCCAGGTAGTCAGACACTAGCCCCCTGGAACAAGGTAGGGAAGGTCCAGGCACATTAGGATGTGATCCGGGGATTTACCAGGGCAAGGATGGGTTGCGGATGGCGGTGGATTAGCCCTGGGTATGGAGAGCTCTGTGTCCGCACGTCCTCACAGATTCACTCGCATTTGCCCACATTTTTTAGGACCTACTTGTATGAAAAATATTTGGTTGTGTAGATGGGTTTGTTACTAGAATGAAATGCAAACTAGATTCTGTGTAAGGAGAGGACACTCAGCAGCTGATTTCACATCTGGACGCTGGAGCACTAGTGTGGGACACAAGAACACCCTTTTTATTAGGGGGCCCACACAGGTGCTCCAGTGGATACTATAGGGGGGTCTCCATCTGTGCAGCTTGTACAAAACAGGTAAAGTATAGAAGCTTGACAAAGGACACAAAAAATTCTACATCTTGGAACTCTGCAAAAAAAAATTGTACACCACTTCCAAGCAATGTTTCATCTTTATAGTTCTGCCATCAAATATCTGTGTGCTAAGTATACCATTTTTGTTTTACATAGGGGAGAAAAGACTCGGAGGACACCCCTCATCCAAGGAGACCAGAGACCCCCCACCTCGGGAAGAAGGGGACATACCCCCAACACAAGCAGAGCAGGAGGAGGAAGACAACGTGGTGGAAATAGGCACCACAACAGGTGAGTGTCTGCGACCACAGGCTCAGGTAAGAGATGGATGCCAGCATATTTATAATACCTTGGTTTTTTTTTTGGTTTCTCTCTTTTTAGGTGATCGTGATGTTGTGGATCCAGGGCATTTCACCTCGGAAAGTTCACAGATCCTGATTGGGGAGATCATGGGGTGTAATTTAGCATTGGAAAACCTCAAGAAAAACATCAATGATGTTATTCAAAAAAATAATAACATCATTGATGTTTTGGGGAGAGTTTAAAACCCCTCCAAATCCCTTTGTTTTTTGGTGTGCTACAATGTTAAAAATGTTTTAGCGATTTTTAGAAAAGCCAAATTTTGAGAATGCACACAGTGTGTCAATATGTGCTATTTGCCATCACGGGAGATCAATGGACGCGTTATGGGGGTGCAACCCCTTCCTCAATAAAAAAGTAGTTGAGAGGAAGGGGTTGCTCCCCCAAAATACGTCCCTTGATCCCCCGTGATGGCAGCTAGCACATGTTGACATTCGTAAATTGGTGTGTATCTTCAAAATTTGGCTTTCCTGGGGTGACTTCACCCCATCTGAACGCAGTATCAAACACAGTTCCTAAATACTCATGTCTGATATTGCCTTCAAGTTTTACCATATGTGAACTTTGTAAGTTCAAGATTTGTGTCTTTCTTGTTGTTTTGAAACATGCCTCTTTTATCTTAAATGGACATTTCTATTTTTGATAATGCCACCACAAAAATTGTTACACAACAAACATGTTGGTTTGTTTTAAAAACCTTTTCTAAATGTACATGTGATTATGCAGGTATTAAAAAGATTGTTAATCAAGAATGTGTGGATTATTGTCTCAATGCTAGAACACATTTGTGGTGATGTAATTGCTGCTTTCTGTGACAATGGGTGTTATTTCCTAAGGCCAAATCCACTTTGCACTGCAAGTGCAGTTTCAGTGCATTTTCAAGTGCACTTGTAGTGCAAAGTGTATTTGCCTTTAGTAAATAACACCCAACAGTGCTTTGTATAAGGTTACACAATCACGCCATTTTCAGGACTCACCACATTTTGTTCAGGGTCAGCTAAAACAAACACAAGCAGTAAATGTCACCAAAGATTTGCTTAATTTTTTTTATTAGGTTTCACAAATTGTCTGGCATATTGATGGCCCCCCTACCCGCAAAGAACTCAAGGTATCTTAGCCGGACATCACGGGCACTCAGGGAGGGCAAGCCAGGACGGCCACTTTCAAGCGCCGTCAGGGTTGGTTCATTTATAATTCCGGCCTCAGGCCCAACTGAGCCAGCATAGTTGGCAGAATGTTGCCGTAAAAAGTTATGTAGAACACAGCACGCCAGGATTATATGATTCAGTTTATACCCCGCCATATGGATGGGTGTAAGAAATAGGCGGAACCGGCTGGCCATGATTCCAAATGTGTTCTCCACCACTCTTCTAGCTCTGGCCAGCCGGTAATTAAAAACCCTCTGTTCCGGGGTGAGGGTCCTCATCGGGAATGGCCACATAAGGTTTTCCCCCAGCGCAAAGGCTTCATCCGCAACGAAGACGAATGGGAGTCCTTCCACATTGTCTTCTGGAGGTGGCAAGTCCAAGCTGCCATTCTGGAGACGCCTGTAAAACTCCGTCTGGGTGATGACTCCACCATCAGACATCTGGCCATTCTTCCCCACGTCCACATACAGGAACTCATAATTAGCCGACACCACCGCCAACATCAAAATACTATTGAACCCTTTATAATTATAATAGTATGACCCTGAGTTGGGTGGTGGGACGATGTGGATATGTTTCCCATCAATTGCCCCTCCGCAGTTAGGAAAGTCCCACCGCTGGGCAAAGTGGGAGGCCACAGTCTGCCATTCCTGTGGCGTGGAAAGGAAACTGTGGAGGAAAAAAAAATAGTCTTTTTGCACATTAAAACATGGAAAGCAGATTAGACACAAACATTCTTGGCCAACATCAAGATAACATTTATTAATGGGAATTTTTAAACACCAAAGTATAAGGTACACCTATCAGATTCCCCCTCTCCTACCCCCTCTCATGGGCCATTTCTAACATTATAAGGGGAGCTCTTGGACAGGTAACCCTCTCCACTTCATTGAGAGATGAATGCCTAAATAATGGGTATTACTTTGAACAGCCCCTCCTTAGTTACACTATTAGCAGCCCACTGGACAGGTAAGAAGTGTCATAATACAAAGATATAAATACACATTGTACACATTTGAGCACATTTGGACATTCTGCTATTACCTATCAAGATAATAATAGGAAAAAAAAACACTTTAAACAGTACCATTTGAAAGTATACAGGCAGGCCCTTGCACTACATGCTTTGGGGAATTCATCCATAAATCTGACCACAAAAGAGATGGGTATAGTGTGTATGGGTTTGCCAAAGTCAGCAGATAGATGATTGAGGATAGATAGAGAATTGGTATCAGCTAACTTAGCAGTTGGGGGGAGGGGGGGGTTAAAAAATGATTTGGGGACCCCCCCCCAAAAAAAAAGCCTCTGGCACTCTGCCTGAATTTAAAGCACCAATCACATTTTAAAACATTTTAGGGGGTGTTTGGGGTAAAGCACTACTATGGAGCTGACAAAATACATTGCTAAGTGACTACATGAGGTGAATATAGGGCCAGGAGAGCATGCTGGGAAGACAAATATGTATGAAGGAGCAAAATAATAATTACATAAAAATCCAGCATGCATGAGGACAAAGGGGACATTCACAGCATATTACAATCATGGTAATTAGGGAAAGAGGAAAGAAATACAATATATTATCAAACATTAAATACAATAAAATGTGATAGTAAAGGATAAAAATCTTACCTTAATATACTCCTTCTGCAGGTCCTGGATGATGGCAGAACAGGTCTCCGGGATAATGATCCCCAGAGCCTGGGGGGAGATGCCTGTTGAGAACTTGAGGTCCTGCAGGCTTCTCCCCATCGCCAAGTACCGCAGGGTGGCGATGAGCCTCTGCTCCGGAGTGATGGCTTGCCTCATGCAGGTATCCTGCCTGCTAATATAGGGGGTCAGCAAAGCCAACAAATGGTGAAATACGGGGTCCGTCATCCGGAGAAAGTTCCTGAAATCATCAGGATTATTCTCACGGATTTCACGGAGCAAAGGCATATGACAGAACTGGTCACGCTGAAGCAACCAATTCTTGGTCCATGAACTCCTCCCCACCCTGTTCATGGACTGGACTTGTGTCAAGGTCAGGACCCCAACACCAAGCCCCCGCACAGTGCGAACTCTACAAGGAGTACATATACGCAACATGGCTAGAAAACGGTCGGCTGCTCAGAACGAAGTAACAGAACGCACTGAAGAACAGCAAGGTCTGTGAAGAGCGACCTGGAAAACAGTAACGAACGAACAAGAACACAATGACTCAAATAAGTCACACGTAGCTTGCTGCACGCACTGAAGAGCAGATACAAACCCACAAGCACAAACTGAACAGCAGAAAACTATCTGAAAACCACGAGTCTGAATAAAGCGCGAATCGTCTCTCACCAAACTTTTACTAACACGAGATTAGCAAAAGGAGCCCAAAGGGTGCCGCGCTTGGTTCTGAACTGGCCTTTTCTAGTCTCGTCGTTCGTGGTTTACGTCACCGCATTCTTGGCAATTGGAAATACCGACAACTTTATGCGACCGTGTGTACGCAAAACAAGTTTGAGCCAACATCCGTCGGAAAAAATCCATGGATTTTGTTGTCGGAATGACCGATCAATGTCCGACCATGTGTACGGGGCATTAGGCACAGACAAATAGTCCCCAAACAGCTTCACTGTTCCAAAGCTCCCGGTTAGCTTCAATCATTTGCATTATGTCCTGAGGGACATAATGGAACTCCAAACCATATTCCGTAGCTACACGCTTGTTCAACATTCTCTGCAAACGTGCAAGTTTCAGTAAGGATCTATTTTTCCCCATACCAGGAGGCACACATGAATTCAATGAGTTGCTCACCATAGACCCAGCCGGTGTCTGAAGTGAACTAGCAACTTTTGACAATTTCTCATTTACAGTGCTGTGTGGCTCCACACAAGGTGACGTTTTCCCAGAACTCAGGGCTGTCCATTCAGGGAAAGTAATAGCAGAGGTGACATCTTCGCCTTGGACCCATAACAGCTCTTGTGACATAGTCTCAAACAGGTCATCATCACCGGAGAGATCCGACATGGATTCTATCTCCGAATCTCCCATTTATTTACAGTCCCAGATACATTTCCCATCAATTGCTCACCCGTTCCTGTCGTGGACTTTGTTGGATCAGGTTCGGGTAGTCTCTGGGGTAGGCCTCGACCACGGCCGTGGGAAGCCTTCACATATCCCACCTTCTTCTGTACAGGTACAACAGGGATAGGTGTGGTGGATGTAGAAGTTAAGGTAATGTCCGCTGATGAGAAGGCAACAGCAGTGTCTCTCTCCGGAACATTCTCGGCAACAACAGGCAAAGTCACGGCCTGCCGTTCTCTTTCCTCAGCAGTAGCAGCTTCCACTGTGGTGATACCTGTAGCCCAATCCATTCGATAAGCACGGGGCGACATGGTAGGTTGCTCCACCACAAACAGATATTCTCCACATTGCGGGCAGCGAACAAATGGATGGAGATGTACGGCCAGTCCTTCACATTTGTGGCAAATCATGCCCAGCCCTTCGATATCTCCGGCGGTATAGAGAATAAACCTCCCCTGCAGCTTCAGACGAATACCGGTATCTGTAAGCAGGGTTCCAGTCATCACAGTACTCGACACGGTGCTCGCAGGGAACATTCTTGGTCCCATAATTGGCTGCATCGCTGAAAAAGACATGGCCACACTCAGATCTTCTCAACACGATAACGAGGCCTCTCTTCTTCTCTGGCGCCAAACACATACACGTGGTATCAAGTAGGGTAAGCTCCTCCCACTTGTTCTTCTGATCACATAGATCCTGGGCTTTTACTGGCGCCCACTGCCTACGCAGTCAGAAATAAAGTCCTGCAATGTTTAACCTCTTCTTTTCCTGAGAAATTGACAAAGTCCAGCTCTCACCGTAAACTCCCGGTGAAACACCTCTCTAGGTTGCGAGATTGACGGACAACAAATCCCGGACGACGCCCCCACATGTAGCACTAACTCTCGGTGGAGCTGCTGGTTTAAAGCGGGCTTGTTACCCTCACTCTCGATACCTTTGTTTCACTGGTACCGGGTCTAGGGTTCCGCTGAGTTTACCTCTGGACAATATAAGCACCAAACACTTGAGTAGGTTTTCCAATGCTTGAACAAATAAAGGAAGTAGTAGGAAAGAGGCAGAAGGAAAGCTGCAGGGAAGCTCAAATACCTTTCCTTAGTATTCTTCAGAACATTCTTTGTAATTGAACACTTGCAGTTGAATGCGCTCCCCTTGTGGGATTCAGTCTTTGCCCGCCTGGAAAGACCTCTCTCACTTTTCTAGCAGCCAGTACGTAGCACGAACAAAAGTCTCTGCCACAGACTTGTTTGAAATAAAACCTGTACGATCCTCTGCCACAGGATGTAATGGTTTGCGATGAATGTCAGACACAGTACTTGAACCTTTAAGCCAACCCGGCAGTACTATGCAGTAAGACTACTTCAGGATACGTCCTCCAACCGAGTCACCCGGCACCTCTCCAGACCAGCACTCTGCATGATCCTTCCATGACGGGTCCTCCCCTGGGATCTTCTCGGTTGTCCAGCTTCTTCACTCAGGATAGACAGCTCAGGACCATTCCTCTGCTGCTGTGGTAGGCCCCAGACAGGCTTCTGGGCCCACTCACATGCCGCAGTGACGTGGGACTCCGGAACGGAGGACCACGAGGTGGTACTCTTAACACATACCTGTCGGCCAGGAGGGCCAGCAGGTGGCTGAAAACGAACCCCAGAACATGGCGTCTGTCCCATAAATACCCTCTCCCAGAATGCAACTCGGAGGACCACCTCCACCGAGTTATCTCCGGGACAGAGGAGCACTCATATGCCCCGTACACACGGTCGGATTTTCCGACGGAAAATGTGTGATCGGAGCGTGTTGTCGGACACTCCGACCGTGTGTGGGCTCCATCGGACTTTTTCCATCGGATTTTCCGACACACAAAGTTTGAGTGCAGGCTATAAAATTTTCCGACAACAAAATCCGATCGCGTCAATTCCGACCGTGTGTGGCCAGTTCGGACGCACAAAGTGCCACGCATGCTCAGAAGAAATTCCGAGACGGAACAGCTCGGTCTGGTAAAATTAGCGTTCGGAATCGATACAGCATTTTCGTCACGCTGCAATGTTTTAAATTGTTTAATACAGCGCACTCTCTTCTTCTTTATAATGTGAGAAGAATGAAATAGTGGGGACCACCGGCATCACCAACTCCAGCAGTTTCTCCAGCGCGGCCTGCCTCTTTTGTTTATGATTATAACATGGGTGTTTGACCTGCCACAGACAGGGCAGCTCCCTGTATTTGTCTATGAACAGGGGGAGGAAGTTGTGGTCATTGAAGCCATCCATTTTATCTGCAAGACACAACACAAGACAAACCCTAATGTCAGGCAAAACTCTCCTAATCTTGTTACAATATAGGCATCAATGTAGAAGCAATATAGGCCCAAGTTTAGATCTTACCTTCGTTATCACGATTGGCACCTCCGATACTCCTTCCTCCGCTCACAGATCATACGTACTACGCACGCGTGTTATGCTTTATACACACTGCGCATGCGTGTAACTCCGCCCGCCCCTGACGTTCTTTCTAGTCTATTCCCCACCCCTTTTCTTTCGGCGCAGTGGGGTAGAGCACATGGCGGAGACACAGCAGGTGCGTGCTAATTACAGCAACGAGGAGGAGGGGGAGCAAAGCCTGGAGCCAGAAATGTCTGGATCCAGAAGGAGAAGATTTAAGGCCTCAAATATGTCCTTTGGTGAGATGTTGGAGATGGTCGACATCCTGAAGAAGGCCGACTATGACGGGAAGTACGGACCTTACCCCAACCCCAATGTCCGAAAAGGCCAAGATAATGGTGAAAGTGGTCAAAAGTCTGCACCGGAATTTTAGGGTATGACGGTCGAAAGATCAGCTCAGGAAGCGGTGGTCGGACCTCAAATTAAGAGAGCATGAGCAGTACAGAAAGATCTGGAGAGTGCTGCAAAAAAGTAAGTAGTTGTGCTGTGTTCCTTTTCTTTATTTTTATTACGTTCGTGCTGCTCCATGTGCTTTTCTTAACTGTTGTCCAGTTTAAAATGGCAAATTTCATGTTCATGGGCACATTATTCGTTCGTATCAAACATTGTTCGTTCGGCCTAGAAAACACCATGGTGTTGGTCATATGCATTTGGCCACATTTTTTAGGACCTACTTGTCTGAAACTAATTTGGTTGGGTAGATGGGTTTGTAACTAGAATGAAATCCAAACTAGATTCTGTGTAAGGAGAGGACACTCAGCAGCAGTTTTCACATCTGGATGCTGGAGCACTAGTGTGGGACACAAGAACACCCTTTTTATTAGGGGGTCCCACACAGGTGCTCCAGTGTATACTATAGGGGTGTCTCCATCTGTGAAGTTTGTACAAGACAGGTAAAGTATTCAAGCTTGACAAAGGACAAGAAAAATGCTACATCTTGGAACTCTGCCCACAAAAAAATTGTACCCCATTTCCAAAAATGTTTCATATTTATAGTTCTGCCATCAAATATCTGTGTGCTAAGTATACCATTTTTTTTTACATAGGGGAGAAAAGACTCGATGGACACCACTCATCTGAGGAGACCAGAGACCCCCCACCTCTGGAAGAAGGGGAAATCCACCCAAGACAAACAGAGCAGGAGGAGGAAGACGTGGTGGAAATTGGCACCACAACAGGTGAGTGTCTGCGACCACAGGTTCAGGTAAAAGATGGATGCTGGCATATTTATAATACATGTTTTTTTTTTGTTTCTATCTTTTTAGGTGATCGTGATGTTGTGGATCCTGATCCTTTCACCTCGGAAAGTGCACAGATCCTGATCGGGGAGATCATAGGGTGTAATAGGGACTTGAAAAACATCAATGATATTCTTCAAAAAAATAAGAACATCATTGATGTTTTAGGGAGAGTTTAAAACCCCTCCAAATCCCTTTGTTTTTTGGTGTGCTACAATTTTTTAATATTTTTTGACAAATTGGAGAAAAGCCAAATTTTGAAGATGCACACAGTGTGTCAACATGTGCTATCTGCCATCACGGGAGATCAATGGACGCGTTTTGGGGGTCCAACCCCTTCCTCAATAATAAAGTAGCTGAGAGAAAGGGGTTGCACCCCCAAAACACATCCCTTGATCCCCCGTGATGGCAGATAGCACATGTTGACATTCGGCTATTTGTGTGCATCTTCAAAATTTGGCTTTTCCTAGGGTGACTTCACCCCATCTGAACGCAATATCAAACACAGTTTGTAAATACTCATGTCTGATATTGCCTTCAAATTCTACCAAATGTGAACTTTGTAAGTTCAAGATTTGTGTCTTTCTTGTTGGTTTTAAACATGCCTGTTTTATCTTAAATGGACATTTCTACTTTTTCTAATGTGACCCCAAAAATTGTTATACAACAAACATGTTGGTTTGTTTTAAAAAACCTTTTGTAAATGCACATGTGATTGTGCTGGTATTAAAAAGATTGTTAATCAAGAATGTGTGGATTATTGTCTCAACGCTACAACACTTTTGTGGTGCTCTAATTGCTGTTTTCTGTGACAATGGGTGTTATTTCCTAAGGGCAAATCCACTTTGCACTACAAGTGCAGTTTCAAGTGCACTTGTAGTGCAAAGTGTCTTTGCCTTTAGTAAATAACACCCAACAGTGCTTTGTAATGTTACACAATCACGCCATTTTCAGGACTCACCACATTTCTCTCAGGGTCAGCTAAAACAAACACAAGCAGTAAATGTCACCAAAGATTTGATTATTTTGTTTTTTTATTTGAAAAAGGTTTTAGACATTGTCTGGCATATTGATAGCCCCCCTACCCGCAAAGAATTCAAGGTATCTTAGCCGGACATCACGGGCACTCAGGGGGAGCAAGCCAGGACGGCCACTTTCAAGCGCCGTCAGGGTTGGTTCATTTTGAATTCCGGCCTCAGGCCCAACTGAGCCAGCATAGTTGGCAGAATGTTGCCGTAAAAAGTTGTGTAGAACACAGCACGCCAGGATAATGTGATTCAGTTTGTACTCCGCCATATGTATGGGTGTAAGAAATAGGCGGTAATTAAAAACCCTCTGGTCCGGGGTGAGGGTCCTCATCGGGAATGGCCGCATAAGATGGTTCCCCAGCGCAAATGCTTTATCTGCAACGAAGACGAATGGGAGTCCTTTCACATTGTCATCTGGAGGTGGCAAGTCCAAGCTTCCATTCTGGAGATGCCTGTAGAACTCGGTCTGGGCGATGACTCTACCATTGGACATCCGGCCATTCTTCCCCACGTCCACATACAGGAACTCATATATAGCCGACACCACCGCCAACATCACAATACTATTGAACCCCTTGTAGTTGTAATAGTACGACCCCTAGTTGGGTGGTGGGACGATGTGGACATGTTTCCCATCAATTGCCCTGCCACAGTTAGGAAAGTCCCACCGCTGGACAAAGTGGGAGGCCACAGTCTGCCATTCCTGTGGCGTGGAAGGGAACTGTGGAGTCAAAACAAACAAAAAAATTAGTCATTTTGCACATAAACAGGGAAAGCAGATTACACACAAACATTCTTGGCCAACATCAAAATAACATTTTTTGGAGGGAGTTTTTAAAGACCAAAGTATAAGGTACACCTATCATATCCCCCCCCTCTAATGGGCCATTTCTAACATTATGGGGGGGAGCTCTTGGACAGGTAACCCTCTCCACTTCATTGAGAGATGAATGCCTAAATAATGGGTATTACTTTGGCCAGCCCCTCCTTAGTTACACTATTGACAGCCCACTGGACAGGTAAGAAGTGTCATAAGACAAAGATATAAATACACACTGTACACATTTGAGCACATTTGGAAATTCTGCTATTACCTATCAAGATAATAATAGTATACAAAAAATTTAAACAGTACCATTTGAAAGTGTAAAGGCAGGCCCTTGCACTACATGCTTTGGGGAATTCATCCATAAATCTGACCACAAAAGAGATGGGTATAGTGTGTATGGGTTTGGCAAAGTCAGCAGATAGATGATTGAGGATAGATAGAGAATTGTTAGCAGCTGACTTAGCAGTTGGGGGGAGGGAGGGTTCCAAATTATTTGGGGAACCCCAAAAAAAAGCCTCTGGCACTCTGCCTGAATTTGAAGCACAAATCACATTTAAAAACATTTTAGGGGGTGTTTGGGGTAAAGCACTACTATGGAGCTGATAAAATACATTGTTAAGTGACTACATGAGTTAAATATAGGGCAGGAGACCATGCTGGGGGGGTAAGTGAAGGCAAATATGTATGAAGGACAAAAAAATAATTACATAAAAATCCAGCAAGCATGAGAACAAAGGGGACATTCACAGCATATTACAATCATGGTAAATACAAAATATTAGCAAACATTATATACAATAAAATGTGATATTAAAGGATACACGTCTTACCTTAATATACTCTTTCTGCAGGACCTGGATGATGGCAGAACAGGTCTCTGGGATAATGATCCCCAGAGCCTGGGGGGAGATGCCTGTCGAGAACTTCAAGTCCTGCAGACTTCTCCCCGTTGCCAAGTACCGCAGGGTGGCAATGAGCCTCTGCTCCGGAGTGATGGCTTGCCTCATGCAGGTATCCTGCCTGCTGATATAGGAGGTCAGCAAAGCCAACAAATGGTGAAATACGGGGTCCGTCATCCGGAGAAAGTTCCTGAAATCATCAGGATTATTCTCACGGATCTCACAGAGCAAAGGCATATAACAGAACTGGTCACGCTGAAGCAACCAATTCTTGGTCCATGAACTCCTCCCCACCCTGTTCATGGACTGGACTTGTGTCAAGGTAAGGACCCCAACACCAAGCCCCCGCACAGCACGAACTCTACGAGGAGTACGTATACGCAACATGGCTAGAAAATGGTCGGCTGCTCAGAACGAAGTAACAGATTGCACTGAAGAATAGCAAGGCCTGTGAAGAGCGACCTGAAAAACAGTAACGAACGAACAAGAACACAATGACTCAAATAAGTCACGCGTAGCTTGCTGCACGCACTGAAGAGCAGATACAATCCCACAAGCACAAACTGAACAGCAGAAAACGATCTGAAAACCACGAGTCTGAAAAAGCGTGAATCGTCTCTCACCAAACTTTTACTAACACGAGATTAGCAAAAGGAGCCCAAAGGGTGCCACGCTTGGCTCTGAACTGGCCTTTTCTAGTCTCGTCGTACGTGGTGTACGTCACTGTGTTCTTAGTGAGCGGAAATTCCGACAACTTTGTGCGACCGTGTGTACGCAAAACAAGTTTGAGCCAACATCCGTCGGAAAAAATCCATGGATTTTGTTGTCGGAATGTCCGATCAATGTCCGATCATGTGTACGGGGCATTACACTTCAACACGTTGCTTTTCCAACACTGGCCCATGGCGACAACGACACCCACCGGCACAGTGTGGAACTACACGCAACATCAGCCAAGCTGGAACAGAGGCAAATATAACTTCCTATAATAAGTAACCCACTAGATTTACCTGTCAGCGGTAGATTAAAATCTACCAGTGCTACATAAATAATGGAAAAGCTCAGTTGCATTACTATTAAACTAATAAGCATAATGTAAAAATACATGCAGCTGGACATTGGAAGATTAATAAACCGCAAAGAGACATAGGAAGATTTGAGTAGTAATACTTTGCAAATCCTCATATGCAAACTTTAAAAATCATAAAGTGGAAGGGGGGTGGCTTGATGATGGATTGAGCGATTCACTAGCCCATTTATTCACCTGACAAGTTTGGAACTTTTGGCTCTGCAGTCTATACCACCATACAACTGCGCAATCTACTGAGCCCTTCTTGGTAATTGTTTGTACTCTCTTTACTTGTTATTCCCACTAATTGCTCATATTATATTTACTACATTTGTCTCATTATTATTGCCTTGTTACATGAATGGCACCTCTCCCTTTGCATTTACTGCTGGAGTCTGAGGCTCATCACATCAGATTCTTTGCTTTCTGCCAGTGTCTGTGGCTGGTGTATATGAAACCACTATTGGTAAAGTCCCTTCTACTGGATTTAACCTGCTTTAGATGAGAAATAGTTATGAGGGTCCCTGAGGAACTTTAGGATTGTATACTTGTTACACCTTCTATTAAGGTTGTTCTTTAAGTTGACACTGGGTGGCTACCACATTTCTGTTCAATTCAGGTGTGAACCAACCATAAATGTAAATCCAGTTACTAAAATCTCACATAAGCATTCACATGTCAATGTAGTTTCAACACTTTTATATCTACATCTTTGTCTATTTAAAAGAACAACTGTTAAACACCCCATGTAGGTGTTTGCTCAGGCACTTCTTGCTCAAAGGTAACAATAAGTATAGGTAAACCAGCATTTCAATATCTTTTCAATAATACAGTGCCATATCATCAGTCTTATTCTTCTTTTGCAATGTTGTTTTAAATTCTCACAACATCTTGTCATTCTTAATGCATGTGAGGGTCAAGTAAAGCTTCTGATCACAATCCAGGTGTCTGTGTTTTTTTTTTCCTTTCACAATGTGCTCTTCCCCTCCAGATGTTATATAAGTAAGGAGGAAAACAAACCATACAGTGTAATACTGAAATAAATGGCTTAATATTATATAAAAAGCTTTCAATAATGATGATTGATCGTGAGACGAATTTTCCTAATTATATCTGAGTCAGCTTAAATTAAAATGTGTGTTTTATTGTACACACATAAAATTGGAAAATACTTAAAAAAATAGTACATTCATATTCAGAATTAGTGTTGTTTCATATATGCAAAAAATGTTCAAATATAGTTCATTTGTTTCAAAGATCTGAAAAGAGTTCTTAAAGTCATTAGACCATGTGCTTTCCTTTGTCTTGGCTTTTTAAAGATGGCTGATTAACTTCTTGTGTCCTGGAAGAAATTCTGTATGCATAGAAGAGAGAGAGAGAGCTGTGTGTCTTGAAGAGGGAGATGTGTGTGGCTTGGAAGCAGGAAGTAGCAAGAGAAAGAAAGCTATATTGCTTCTGCTTATATGAACTCAGGCTTTTCAAATTCGCGCCCAAACACAAATCCCTCCCATACACTCTCCTTTCTCCTCCTTCCTAGAAGTGGGGGCTATGAGAGATATACAAGCTCTTTAACATCTGGTTTAACTTTAACAAACCTTCTAAACATGAAACAGGATATGTGTGAGAGAGACTATCAGACCACTTAAAAAATATACCTCTTCCAAACAGCATATACGATTACATAGGAATATTTTGAAACCATACATATATTATTTACAAAATCCATCAAAATCTTGACAGGTTCCAGACTTGCAGTCTCCATTAATGAGTCGCCATCTGAATGTTATTAACTCAAAGTCTACCATTAATACAATTGTAGAGAATGCATATTCTTTTTATAGAGCCAATTAAAATTTAGATATTAAGAATATAACATTCCCCTCTGAAATATGAATAACAATCATATTTTCAAGCTTTAAATTAATTAATTACATCCATGTCCCATTCACTCTGACTTTGATCCAATAACTCCAAATGTATTTCCATCACCAACCTAGTTTGCAATACCAAAACCCATCTTTCTCTTAAGCTTATTTTGCAATAAATCATCTCCTTTCCTGATTTCATTTCTAATTCGATAATATAATTTTTTCATTCCAAACATCAAACATAACTGGAATATAATGAATAACATAATAATAATAAAAAGAATAACTATAGGATGTGATAAAATATTTCCTGCTGCTGAGGTTATTGAAGTTTTTCCCCAAATTAATACACTATTACTGAATTTTTTCCACCAATTACTTCCTGAAAATTCTGACCATTGATGAGATATCTCTTGCAAATTTGCAAATGACCTTGTTCATGTTTAAACAATATTTCTGCATTCTGAAGGTCCTTAGCCAAAGCTATCAATAAACCTTATTCCTTATAAATTACATTTGCCCATTTTTCCCAAGGAAATTCATCTATCTGAGATATATTATATTGTGTGGGAAGAGCACTTATATTTTTCATAAGCATATTTGTTAAATTTGTTCTAAACCCATTAATACTTATTGCTACAATGTCTCCTTCTATACAATACAAGCCTTGATTTAGGGTTTCTGTATTTGTACAAGAAGAGAAAAAAGTTTTAACCCTTTCTGTATCTGACATGATCTGGAAGCAAACCTTCTTTTTATCTACATGAGTAATTAATTCAGAAATTGTTTCAACTTTTTCTATTCTTGCTGAACATAATGTATGATTATGATAACAAGAATGAAAAATTCTTTTATCTTGATTGGGTAAACAGATAACTTTAGACTGAAATTGCAAACATGATGACAAATCTAATTGTTCTAATTCAGAATTTTCATTGTTAAAAATTTGTTCTTGTCCTGCTATTGGAATCATAGAAGAACTATAACAAACAGCCTGTTTACATCCTATCCATTTATTTACCCATAAATCTGTATGATTTATAGCATATACATATTCTCTGGGTAAATTCTGTAAAATGCCAAGAGGGGTTACTCCACTCTGAAATGCTTGTGCAATTATTTTAAAATGAGTGGAATATTCAGTCTGGATCTCTAAACATGCTCTGGCAATATGAGAATGTTGTTCACTTAACATTAAATCAAGAGTAATATTTTGAAGATGTAAAATAGATGGACCCATTATATTAGCTGTTTTAATAACCATATTTTCTAAAATTTCATCTAAATTTCTCTGTATTTTAATCCCGTTACTACCCACTAAACCAGCTGTTTCAAGATCAAACTTTAAAGTATTAATATCCATACTATTTGTTATACTCCCAATTGTGCCAATCCCTCCTAAAATACCTTCAACAATACCATGCTTATTTCTGTTATGATTTCTACTATTAATTCCAAACCATCTTTCAACACCCAATTCCATATTAACCAAATGTCCTTGACATTGTGGAAACCTTGTAGAAATTTTTCATTCTGAAACATTAAAGTTCCACAATATAATGACAAACTTTCCCTCTCTCAAAAGAGTTCTGGATTGGAAATGGTTAATCTGAAATGGATTTGCCGAGATACTTTTCTTACCAACACATGGAGTTTTCCTAGGAGACATTACAACAACACTTGCCTTCGCACATTTCACTGGATAATTTCCTATTGATATGCAACATTCATATATACCAGTATCATTCAAAGATACTCTCATTTGTTGATAAACAAATGTATTATTGATCCAATTCACACTACCAAAAATTCCTTTACGAATTATCATAGTAGTACTGTGAAGAAAACTTCCCAAAAATTCATTGTTCATTTTCCAAGTTACCAATGAATCTTGAGGTACATATATTTTTGTTTTACATATCAAATGCAAACTATCTTTATCTTCAAAAATGTTTAAGGATTGTGGGAAAATATAAATTTCTGGAATAATCATGTTGACCACAGAAATACTAACTTTAACCCTTATTTGTGTTAATTGTCTTGTTACTTTAAAATCCCATGTTCTTACAACATCCCCTTTTTCATCTCCAATTATATTTAAATGTTCTGGATCTAATATTTTTATGAAACTTTGAAAAAGGTAATAAAATTGATCTAAGGGATAAAATACTTTCCCAGATCTTGACATAGTATTAGTAACATCTCCAGACCAAATTGTTGAGTCATTACCCTTTAAGTATATAGCCCAGAAACTCCTCAACAATATATTACATTCAAAAGTTCCAGTTTTGTTGTTTAGTCTATAAGATCCCTGCATTTAAACAAAATTTGTTTTAGATTCTATTTTAACGTTGACTTCTATATTATTGCTATGAATGAAATACAATTGCAGACAGCAATCATATCCCTTACCTACGCAAACATATCCATACAAATCTTCAGCTGTATCAATATCAACGTATCTAAAATCATGATTTCTGTCAAATGCATTAATATCAATAACTCTCTCATTTTTGTCCTTTCTATTGATATTAGTGTTTTTATCATTTTGTTCCTCTGAATTGACATCAATGTCTACATCTCTTTTGTTTCTAAATAATGTAATGTCTTTGTTGTGTAATTCTTCAATCCTGTTAACCTCTGCATAGCTGGAACAGTTTGTGATATATTTTACCACAGATAAAATTGTCACTAGGGAAAAGATGAATCCTGTGATGATGATAAATCTTCTCTCTTTAACACTTTCTTTTGTTGAACTGACATCTTTCTTCTTTTTTTTTGGAATCCATGATTCCTCCAGGTTAATGAAATATAATTTATTCCTAGGAAAAATAAAAGCAGCATCATTTATCTCAGAATATTAAATTTGTTATACCCACATTTTTATTTATACATGCTTTTTCACTAAATTGAGAAATCCTTGAACTAGTACCATTGTCCCTTGAACATCCAAGATGTCAAATGGACCTTCCCAATTACTTTGCCATGGTCCACTTCTCCTGAAATTTTACTTCCGCTTGTGACGTGTATCTCACCATCTCTGGGTGTGACCTTACACGTGGCAACTCTTTGATCACCATATTTCTTTCTGTATAAACTTATGCTAACAGCATCTAATTTTTGATTTAAATAAATCTTTCCGTTCTTAATTATTAATCTTGATAAACTGTATATCTTGAATAAAAGATAATTTTGGTTTTAATAATAAAATAACAAAATGTTACAAGAATCAGATATGTGTGTGTGGATGTAACAGCAGTTCTCATGCTGTGTATGTGTCTTGTGTACACTGGAGTGAAAGTATGTTGCAGCATCTGCTGGAGTGCATGTCTGACAAAAAAACTCTGTTACCAGCATTCTACTCCTAAAAAAACAAACCCCCTCCTTTTCTTATTCAGAAAGGTTCTTTTTTTGTCTTGTAGTCCCACAGAGAACACAGGCTTTCAAACAAACCCCCTCCTTTTTAAAAAGGTGGGTGTCACTTCACTCTCAAATTCCTAAGGGTGGGGCTATGAGCTATGTGAGTAACCATTTAACTTATACAATACAAGTTTCTTTAAATATCTAAAACAAATACTACATATCAGTATATATACAAATTGTCTCTTACTAATCTCCTAAACAAGGAATATTGTAAAATAAAGAAATTATGATCTTTTAACTCAAACTTAAAAATGTGTGGAAGGACCATTTTTTCATACAAGTAACTGTATGTGACAGAACTCTGTTCAAATTGTCCTGTATCATCTTTAACCAAAACACTGTTGTGCAAAAGGAGCACAGAATAATAAAAAGAAATATCATTTTCTGAATGGCATTCAATACATTTTAAATAACATTCTAGTATCCCTTCTCAAATCACAAGCATTGCAGTACAATACACTTCAGAGGGACACTAACAATCATTGCTGTGTATTGCCAACAAAAGTTCATTGTGAAACACAAGTGACAAAGTAATTTCTTCCTGTCATTATTTCAAATGAAGAATACTTTGTAACTGAAAAAACTGTACCTGCAAACTGTGAATGATATGATACATGAAATCTCTGTCCTATTCCCAAGATTTTACACATTACCTGCATGATTTTACCTATAAAATGGAATCCTCTGCCACTACTGAAGTTTGCTAGTATACCCCAAACTAGAAAAACATGATTAATCAACATCCTAGCAATAATTAAAATATCTTTGTACACAGATTAGACAAGATTTAATTACTCTGTCTACTGTATTTTCCAATTTGTCCCAATAGAATTTCTCTTTAAGAATTTCAAGCAACTTTTGCTTACCAATGTGATCTAAACTGTCATAGTTAAATTTAGTGAATTCCACCTGTAGGTTTTGTGGTACACTAAAATATAGAAAATCCGTCTAAGTCATGATATTAGATCCAGTTTTCATAAACAAAATATAGATCTTATACCAACTGATGAAAATTAAAAGATTTGTCACCTTTTAATCCTCTGAAAACAAAGGAAAATCTTATATTTGTTTTTTCCACAACATAACTTTGACCATATTCAGGTTGAAATCACTAGTTCTCCATACAAATCTGCATCCTTTGCTAATTGAGTACAAAGCTGTTAATTACCCCCTTTTCAGGTGAACTAAACCTCTCAATGTTCCATCTGAACAAAACAAAAAATTAAAATCATAATAATCATAACTTGGAAAAATTAATAAAAAATTAATAATCCAAAGGATTATCCTTGAAAATACTAAAACTTTATCAAATAAAAACCAAATCTCTGAACCTCAAATCATAACCTTATAATCCATAGCAAAGAATCAATAACCATTAAATCCTTACCATCCATGCAGTTCATTTAAGGACTGCTAACATTGTTTTTTACAGTGTTATATGGTACATAATGATACCTTTCCTGTCTTAATGAACTATTTGCAGTTTGCAATCTTTGCATTTGGGTCTTAAAAGGGATATTAGTTTGATTATTATGGCCTCTATACCTCAAATTACTACACCAGCGCACAGAATACACTTCATAGCGCCTTGGCATTGTTTTCGGATAATACAACCTCTTTTGTATATCGTTATTATTAGCCATCACACAAAACCTAGCTATGTGACCCTCTCTTTTGCAAACTAAACATTCAAGAGTTGGTTTTTTTGCATATACCTTTCTTTCAGTATATGGCGATGAAAATTTACATTTCTGTTGAAATCATAACCTTATTATCCATAGCAAAGAATCAATAACCAGAAAATCCTTACCATCCATGCAGTTCATTTAAGGACTGCTAACATTGTTTTTTACAGTGTTATATGGTACATAATGATACCTTTCCTGTCTTAATGAACTATTTGCAGTTTGCAATCTTTGCATTTGGGTCTTAAAAGGGAAATTAGTTTAATTATTATGGTCTCTATACCTCAAATTACTACACCAGCGCACAGAATACACTTCATAGCGCCTTGGCATCGTTTTCGGATAATACAACCTCTTTTGTATATCGTTATTATTATCCATCACACAAAACCTAGCTATGTGACCCTCTCTTTTGCAAACTAAACATTTAAGAGTTGTTTTTTTTCATATACCTTTCTTTCAGTATATGGCGATGAAAATTTACATTTCTGTTGAATATTACTATTATTCAAATCAACAGACTTCATACTTTCATTGTTTGAGGAAATATTAACCTCCTCAAATGTCTCCACTGTGTCAACTCCCGAATCAGCATCGTTAACCCTCGCATCTGACTTTGTCATATGTTCATAAGCTAAACACTGAGCATGTGCAGAAGACTGAGCTTCCAATAATTGCGTTTTAAGCAAACTTATAACATTCTCTTGTTCAATTTCTTTCTGAGTTAAAAAAGTAATACAACTTTCTTTTTCTTTAAACGATTCCAATAGTGCATTCATTTTATGTTCCAATGCACCTTTCTCAATCAGTAATTGTTCAATATGTAAATTCTCCTGTGTTTGTGCAATTTCTGTTACACTTTGCCTTTGTTTTCCTGGCATATCAAAAACCATTGCATTGAAAACCGTAACTAGCTTCATTACATTACCTAATTTTCTCTTAGATTTAGCTAATGAAAATCTATTCTTCTCAATTTCATAATTTGCCTGTAGGCATTGATTATACATTGATTGCCATAACTCAGTGTCTGAAATATGACTGGCTAAACCTTCAAATTCTAAATTACTTTTTTCGGCTATCACATTAATAAAATTCATATTTTGGTACTCACCGAATATAAAACTTTTCCGTTTTCCGCTGGACTCTAATTAAACCGTCTGTCAAGACTTCTGTATATCCAAAATCCTCTGGTCTTCACAATCAAACGATCAATTGAGTGATTCTAGGTTCTTTCAATGTTTTGCAAAGTATTTCTGTTCATCACTTTTCCCCTCTGATCAACGGAAGAAAGTGGAAATGTGGGTTTTATTGTACACACATAAACTTGGAAAATACTTACAAAAATAGTACATTCATATTCAGAATTAGATGTTGTTTCATACATGCAAAAAATGTTCAAATATAGTTCATTTGTTTCAAAGAACTGAAAAGAGTTCTTAAAGTCATTAGACCATGTGCTTTCCTTTGTCTTGGCTTTTTAAAGATGGCTGATTAACTTCTTAAAAAATACCTCTTCCAAACAGCATATACGATTACATAGGAATATTTTGAAACCATACATATATTATTTACAAAATCCATCAAAATCTTGACAGGTTCCAGACTTGCAGTCTCCGTTAATGAGTCGCCATCTGAATGTTATTAACGCAAAGTCTACCATTCATACAATTGTAGAGAATGCATATTCTTTTTATAGAGCCAATTAAAATTTAAAACCCCCCTCCCCCTTATGCTCCTCCTCTTCTCCCTTTCTCCCTCTCCTTCTCCCCCCCCTCCCTCCTTGGCCCCCTCTCTTTTCACTTTTTTCCATCCCTCCCCCCCTCCTGTCCTCAATGTTCTCTACAATCCCCCTATACCGGCCTCCTTCCCCACCCCTTACTCCCTTTTTACTTGTTTCCCTGCCCTGTCACTCCCTCACTGGGTTCCACACAATTTTTCCTCCCGACACCACCACCTTGGGTTATCTCACATTGCATGGCAATGGCACACCTTTTTTTGATATCACAGTATGGTGATGTTCATAATTAGCTAATCAAATATTTATCCATCAGAGGTTGTCTGTCATCCCCTGTGTCCACCGCAGGGGGATCTATATGGGGTCCTGCATGCCCACAGAAATCTCCTGAGTGGGTGAGTCCTTAATTTTACTTTTTTGTATGGAGTGTTTTGATATATTGTGTCAATATTGCTGCAATAATTCTATAGACATATATTTATATGCTTGCATATGTTTAAAACTACGTTATGTCATATTGTAGATATGGTTCTCCTGAAGAAGCGGTGCTAACCACGAAACCGGGCGAGAATTTTTTCATTAAGTTTTACATACATTTGCCATCCAAAACTGTGCGGCATCCACTGGCTTAGACTATGTGGTACCTCCCTTTTTATGGTTGTATGTAGTGTTGTTCATAATCGCAACTGTATGCGGAACTGCATTTTTATGAATTTTTTCTATTAAAAGTGAACTTTTACAAATAAATTGTATATGCTTCTCTGTTCCATACCCATTACTGTATATTGATATTTAGTACCGTAATAGTCCCCTCTCTTTCTTCTGTTGGGGGTTGAGACGCTGGCTGGCAGTAGCAGCAACTGCGGCTATCGCTCTTCCCTCTTACCTTCTTTGATCCAAATAAAATTTAGATATTAAGAATATAACAAATGCGTTCTAAAGCAAACCGCAATGTACTGATACATGTTTGTGCTCATATTTATTGTGCCAATACTGTGCAAAAATTACTCTTCACCCTGTGGTTTCTGCACTGAGTGCCTAATCCCACAAGAAAATATACTCTTACTAAACTCTGTTGCCTGAAAGTCCTGGGCAAAATCACAAATATATCAATGCTCTCTCAGACCTCCTTCTTATACTCTGTGTTCATTGCTTCCATTAATTTCACAGTTAGTACCCAAAAAATAAAACTTTATAGTGTAGTATAATAAACCAAAACTGTATAAATAAACAGTTGTGCTCACATTTATTTGTGATCGTCAAGTGCAACAATCCAACAATCACCATTTGCCTCTCTTACAATGTGCCACATTCCACATTTCAATATACTTATACCCAAAAATATTTTCTTTCACCTACCAAGGCCAGAAGGCTCATACAAAAAACAATTTTCCAATTCACAACAGTCTCCACAGTATGGTTTACAGCATCCCAATATGCAAAAGATTTATCAAAGCTAAGAGCACAGTACAGCAGATTCATAAACTACTCAGCAGTGTTTATAGGCAACAACATAAAAATAGGATATGTCTTTCTGTCAGGATTTACAGTACATCAGCTTTAATTACCTTTACTGAAACTGTTACAGTTTAAACTTTACCTAGGTTACACATTTCAGACAGTGATGAAAATAGATGACAGGTGAATTTTGTGATGCTCTCAAATTATAAACATATCACTAACGCTATATATATATATATATATATATATATATATATATATATATATATATATATATATATATATATATATATATATACACACACAATTGTGCTCATAAGTTTACATACCCTGGTAGAAGTTATGATTTCTTACCCATTTTTCAGAGACTATAAATGATAACACAAAAACTTCTCTTTCACTCATGGTTAGTGTTTGACTGAACAATAGTCTCCTGCGCTCCAGTGTTTTGCTAGACACAGATGGTGTGATCCATTCTTTGATATAAGGCAAAGTCTATAATCTTGCAGCCCTCCTCAGAACAATGGCTATTCATACAACTAAAGAGAAAACAGAAAAAAAGAGGGCGCACCGACCTAGTGCATTAACGATAAAAGAGTTTTATTTAAAGTATATAAAAGCAATGGTACTACTCACAAACGAGCGTAAAAAACAGGCTTTTCTTAACAGTCAAAACTGCATCCCTTGGCACCTGCAGACAGGACCTGATGACAAGAAGTAGAAGATGGCACCCCAAACGGCTGAACGGCTGACGCGTTTCAGGGGCGTACCCTTTTCTTCAGAGCCTAGGCGGTCTGTGGCTCCTCTGTCCTGTGTGCCCCAATATATGCATCCATAAGCCCATGCCCCAGATGACCACTACCCTACTAAGCCACGCCCATCAGTATGAGCTGGCTCCAATCAAAGGGGTGGAACTTTTTCCCTTTCTGCAACACGCTATACTGATGTCACCAAGTGCGGGGTGGCCAACAGGCAAATCAATTAACCATACAGATATTGAATCATTCTAAAAAGTGTATTAGACATGATAAAGACACGTTAGTTGTCCAATATTCATTGCACTAGCCACAATTTGACTGATACAAGTGATCAATAGCGTGTTCATAGCAGTGTACAGCTTGATCCCCTAAGAAAAGAAAGGTCAGGCAAAAAACCTACTCTCATTACTCTCTCTCCATAACTCTGTGCAGGAGGGGGGTCGCTGCTATCCATTCCATAGCCTTGGGGTCCCTCATTGTCCCACAACGCCTGTTGGAACGCACGCCGCCATAGAGACAGGAAATGCGGGTGTCCCTGTGTTCCAACCCACACTTCTGTGGGTGTGGGTTGGAACGCAGGGACACCTGCACTTCCTGGCTCTATGAACTCTTTTAGCGGTAATGCACTAGATCAGTGCGCCCTCTTTTTTTCTGTTTTCTCTCTAGTGTTTGACTGAAGCCATTTCTTATCAATCAACTGTGTTTACTCTTTTTAACCACTTAAGGACCAAGCCTCTTTCTGAGATTTGTTGTTTACAAGTCAAAAACATTTTTTTTACTAGAAAATTACTTAGAACCCCCAAACAATATAATTTTTTTTTCTAATACCTTAGAGAAGAAAATGGTGGTCGTTACAATACATTCTGTCACACCATATTTGCGCAGCGGTCTTACAAGCACACTTTTTTGGAAAAAATACACTTATTTGAATTTAAAAATAAGACAACAGTAAAGTTAGCCCAATTGTTTTAATAGTGTGAAAAATAATGTTACACAGAGTAAACTGATACCCAACATGTCACCCTTTAAAATTGCGCCCGCTCATGGAATGGCGACAAACTTTTACCCCTAAAAATCTCCATAGACGACGTTTAAAAAATTATACAGGTTGCATGTTTTAAGTTACAGAGGCTGTCTAGGGATAGAATTATTGCTCTCGCTCTATTGATTGCGGCGATACCTCACATGTGTGGTTTGAACCATTTTCATATGCGGGCACTGCTCACTTATGCGTTCGCTTCTGCACGTGAGCTCGTCGGGACAGGGCGCCTTTAAATTTTTTTTTTATTCTTATTTATTTTACCTTTTATTTTTTACACTGTTTTTTTTTTTTAAATTGTGTCACTTTTATTCCTATTACAAGGAATGTAAACATCCCTTGTAATAGAAAAAAAGCATGACAGGACCTCTTAAATATGAGATCTGGGGTCAAAAAGACCTCAGATCTCATATTTACACTAAAATGCAATAAAAATTTTTTTAAAAAAATTGTCATTAAAAAAAAAGGCCTTTTAAGAGCTATGGGCAAGTAAAGTTTTGACATCACTTCCGCCCTGCAATGATATGGAGATGGGTGGGGGCCATCTTCCCCTCACTCGTCTCCATGTCAGGCCACAGGAAGGATCCGATTGCCTCCGCTGTTGCTGATGGCTCCGGTAAGTGGTGGAGGGCACCGGATCGCAGCGGAAGGGGGCCCCTCTGCCACCGCCGATAAAAGGAATCTTGCGGCGAATCCTCCGCAGAGGCCACTTTTATCTTAAACTGGACCGCTCACTGAAGAAGAGGATACCAGGGTTATGGCAGCTAGCTGCTGCCATAACAACGATATTTCTCTTCAAACAGCCGACGTATAATGACAGTGGGAGGTCTGGAAGGGGTTAAATCATAATGACAACAGAAACTAGCCAAATGACCCTGATCAAAAGTTTACTTACCCCAGTTTTTAATACTAAGTATTGCCCCCTTTAATATCAATGACAGCTTGAAGTCTTTAGTGTATTTTTGGATGAGGCTCTTTATCTTCTCAGATGGTAAAGCTGCCCATTCCTTTTGGCAAAAAGCCTCCATGTTTCAGGTGTCCTGAAGATGTTTCATCCTCTGCTCCCTCAGGATGAGTTCTGCAACTTTACCCTTGCAACATGGATCAGGAAGGGTTGCCAGCCAGTAATGATCCCTTCCCTTGATACCATGAATCCTAGGGTCCTTTCGCAGGCTTTGCAGAATCAGGGAGGCCATGCAGCGTAAGTTTGCAGAGGCATTCAATTCTGAGTCCTCTGGGTCACTAAGGATCACATTATCCGTAACTATCTCCTCCCAGCCATGGTACACGGTAGTAGGTTTCACGGTAGGAATGGTGTACCTTCCATCATGGACCTTGTTGATTCCTCTCAAAAAGCAGTGTTTATGGTTGTGGCCAAAAAGCTCAATTTTGGTCTCATCACTCAAAATGACTGTGCCAGAAGGTTTGAGGCTTGTCTCATTGCTGTTTGGAATATTGTAAGCGGGATACTTTGTGGCATTTGCGTAGTAATGGCTTTCTTCTGGTGACTCGATCATGCAGCCCATTTTTCTTCAAGTGCCTCCTTATTGTGCATCTTGAAACAGCCACACCACATGTGAGTCCTATATTTCACCTGAAAGTATTTGTGGATTTTTCTTTGCATCCCAAACAATTTCAAACATCAGTGCAGCATGAATGAAAGATGCAAAGGTCTGTCAGGAGTCCAGAAACTCATTGACCTTTTGTACACACACACACTAATTACAAGCAAACAGATCACAGGTGAGGATGGTTACCTTTAATAGCCATTAAAATCCCTTTGTGTCAACTTGTGTGAATATTATCAGGCCAATATCACCAGGGTATGTAAACTTTTGATCAGGGTCATTTGGGTAGTTTCTGTTGTGATTATGATTTAAAAAGAGTAAACACAGTTAATTGATAATAAATGGCTTCAGCCAAACAATAACCATGAGTGAAATAAATGTTTTTGTATTATCATTCATATTCTCTGAAAAATGGCCAATAAATCATAAATTCTGCCAGGGTATGTAAACTTAACTTTAACTTTAGCTATTGGTTCTTTAATGTATTAAAGCAGTTCTCCATTATCATAAAATTTGCTGTTGGAAATAAAATAAAAACATTTAACAACAATTTATTGGTTTTAACCCTGCAACTCAGTTCACAGTGAGAAATCATTTAGTGAGTCACATTTTTTTTACTATGTGCCTTTATAGGCTTAAATTGTTTTGTGTAAATTAAACATGATAGAAATATTTCTATTGAGTTTCCACACTCGTTAGCGCTTTTTTGACCTGAACACTTATCTAGAATGTTTTCCAGATGGAAATATTATAGTGTAAATATTTTCCTAAAGGTATTTCTAAGTTATTATTTGTTTGTCAGTTCTCTTGTCAGTGGTTTTTTTTGGGGGGGGGGTTACTTGGGGACTCTGGGCATGTGAGAAAGTGACAGCAAAAATTGTTGAAGCAATGTAAAAATAACCTTTTATGTTTTTATTGGAAGCAGCAGCATTAGTGTCAAATAAGCAGTGTCAATGAAGTTTAGTAGCGATGAAAAGGGAGAAAATTTTTTTGAGTGACACCCTAAAAACAGACACTTTTTTTTTATCCTGTATGTTGACATGAGAAACCCACCTGCTTTCTGAATATAGATTTTTACCAATGAATACTTAAAGAGTATCTCCACTTCCTTGGGAAAAACTAGCAAATAAAAGAAAATACCAAAACTTTAAAATTGCCTTTACTTTTAATGTGCAGTAATGTACTGTAAAATTCAAGGCAATATAGCAACCTGGAGGCTTTTTGTATGGAGCTGGTGTACAGAACATTCCAAGAAATGTATTTTTCTGCTTGTGTAATTGACATACTGATTTTCCCAGATGTATGCGCTAAGATACAATTCAGATTTTAGGCATCCTCTGAAACAAAAATGTCAGTTTTGGTAAGATACTCCCGAAATGTTAATCACTTCTAAAAGGATGCAGACACTGCAAGTGCATCAGCTGACTGATCCCATTAAAATTCAATCTGTACATTGACATAACTAAACAAACAAATGTGTCTTCTTTTCTTGCAGTATACACTGTATTGCCAAAGGTTTAGGGATGACTGCCTTTACATGCACATGAACTTTAATGGCATCCCAGTCTTAGTCTTTAGGGTTCAGTATTGAGTTGGCCCACCCTTTGCATCTATAACAGCTTCAACTCTTCTGGAAAGGCTGTCCACAAGGTTTAGGAATGTGTATATGGGAATGTTTGACCATTGTTCCAGAAGTGCATTTGTAAAGGTCAGGCACTGATGTTGGACGAGAAGGCCTAGCTCCCAGTCTCTGCTCTAATCCATCCCTAAGGTGTTTGATTAAGTTGAAGTCGGGCCAGTCAAGTTCCTCCACCCCAAACTTGCTCATCCGTGTCTTTATGGACCTTGCTTGTATCTCTATGAGCCTTTTTATGCAAGAGCTGCGGAATATAGAGATGTGACTTCAGTGCTGCTGACCTGTTGCCTATGTGATTAAAGTGTTTTTGACCACCTTGATTATTTTAAGGGATCCATGGCATCAGGTAAGGAGACACCCAATTGGGCACGTGGTTGACTCTCTTTGGTGGCACTCCATGGTTGAAGATTTCTGATACTGTAAAAGATTTACCTTTACTTGTGACACTTACCATCTAATTGAATGATCTAACCACTAACCTTATTGGATGATATATGGGACTGTTCTCACATTTTTTACTTACAACCTAGTTGGATAATGTACGGGATTGTTTTCACGTTTTTAATTTTTTTCTGCACATGATTTATGACGATTGTGTAAATTTATTGTTTATATGTACATTTGAGTCCACATTTGATCTCTTTATATTAAGAAACATGTCACTGTTAGTGGGTATAAATGTATTAATATTAGTGTAGTGATTGCACTGTGGAGTGATAGCTGCTTTTTCACAGTTTTTATTATATATTTTTGTATGGTAGTGTATTTTTTATAAATAATAGCATGGAGTTTTTGTACCTAATTTTTCAGGGTACCAGAAATAAAATTATTCCTGACAGTCTTGTGTCTCCTAATTATTGTAAATCAAACCCAGCTGTAGTCTTACATGTTTTATTTCCACTTTATAGTTCTCTACCACTGTATGTTATGATTTAAAAGATTTTCACGTGGAAATTTCTTAAAATTAGTTTTTCTCTTTGTGAGCGCAAATTGATTTTGTATTGATGTTTTTCCTGCACTTACATCATATATTGGTATATATCACTTTAGTTTGATTTATGAACTTTATTGAGTTATTGCACATATGAAATTGTCCCATTTTATATTTATTCTTTGACATTTGTTATTCTATATAGTAACATTAATTTGCAATTTGCACATAGTAGAGCTAAAGCTTTCCTATTGTTTTGCACATTATTTGTAGCACCGGAGATCTGGGTGCAGTACCCAGTAGGTTGTTGGAAAAAGATTTTTATATGATATAACGTTTACTTACCCACTTAGGAACTTTTTTCTTTAGTATGGAGACAAATTATATGTGTTTGTTGTTATTGAATGGATTTCCACTGTTGCAGTTTGATTTAAGGTAGCACCTTATTTTTACTGAGTGTATTTTTACTGAAGTCGGATTGGAAAAGTACAAAGAGGGAGACAGAGCTTTCTCCAAAGAATAGTGGGATTTTAAAGGGAGTTGATGTGTCTGTTTAAAGGTGAGCAATACCACAACGGTTGATATAAAAGTATACATTTTATTGAGCAAACAAGTATACAAAAAATACAATAAAAGATCAATCAAGTTACATGATATGACCGTAGAGAAATTTACTCTATGAAATCAGTTGTAAGCAGCCAACATGTTTCGCATTGTGCTTCCTCAGGGCATTACAAGCATTACAGATTTCATCTGGTCTATTACAGACAAGGGGACCACCGAGAGTGCATTATTAACAGCCAAATGCCCCTATATGAACCACCTGGTGCTAATTAACCCAGGGATGCCAGGTCCATATGGGTCATGCCGGTAGGAGAACTGGCCCATGTTAGAGAAAAATGATGATCTTCTAGTTAGTATGAATGTATGTGTCTGTCTCAAAGTCCTCTGGAGTGAGGCATCGGTCTGGGTATGATAGCTTCACTGTGAGTAAAGATGCGTCTGTCGGACGTCCGCCAAACTATGCAGAAACACTGGCACTTACTTTTAGGGGATTCCACACTTTGTAAATATCTTGGTGATCGTTCTGAGATCACATTTAAACATGCGGAGTCAATTAGAGATCGTTTGGTGCAGAGTCAGTATACTAGATCTTCCAATAAACAGCAGGATAGAACTGGTATTTTTCAATGCAGAGCATGCGATTATTGTCACTTGCTTATGGAGGGTCCTTCAGTCACACTCCCTAATGGGCAAGTCCGTAGGATTCGCCATCACATTTCATGTCAAACTCTACTTAATCCTTTGCCAATGTGGAGCTTTTTACATTGGCAAAATGATCAGACCACTCTGTAAAAGAATGAAAGACCATAAGTACTATGCCACATGTGGCATTCTGAATTCCGCTATAGGCCACCATGTGGCTTTCAAACACAGGTATGATCCCTATGTGTTCAAGTTTGCTGCCCTCGACATGATATATGAAGATCCATGAGGGGGCATTTTTGACCAAAGAGTTCTACAGAGAGAAACCCAATGAGTATATGACTTACATGCTACGTCATGCCCAGGGTTAAAAGACGTTTTGAGCTTTGGACCATTTTTATAGTTGTAAATAAGTGTGGGACCATGCCTGTGTTTGTGGCTTTTTGGGTCTGTCCCTTGATCAGTATCATTACTATATATACAATGTTTAAATATGCTAAATATATCCAATATAGAAACTGTTGATATATGTGTGTGTGTGTGTATATATATATATATATATATATATATATATATATATATATATATATATTGTGGACAATAACTATAGGCATATATACCAAATGATGTAAAATATTGATTGAGTAAAGTATTCTTCTTTAAGTGATTTGTGATGAAGCAGCACTAAATACCTCTTAAAAAATACTAAATATAAATGACTAATAATAAAGTGCTTAATACTGTTCCTAGGTGTCTCTGAACCAATCTTGCAGTATAAAGTGCTAATAATAAAGTGCTTGTAACAATATAAATTCTCAGTGTGCAAAATAATGCAATATAGGTGACATCAAAAAAATATATAATTCACAGAGATGACTGATGTAACTTCAAATGCTAAGCAAATAGTCTCTATAGCTTTGAATGTTAAGCAAATAGTCGCTATAAGGATAAGTACATTAAAGAAAGGAAAAAGTTCTAATGCAGATAATATAATAACTTGTAGGAGTCCTTCTCCAATCCACACCCTGTGTGTGCTAGCCTCTCACCTTAAGGGAAGACACCTAAATGGGTCTAGTCGTTCATCAACAGATCAACAGATGTCCTTTTCCTCCTCCTTGGGTATATCTTAAGCAAATGTTTACTGCAGTCTCCAGGCTATTCCTCCACAAATACCAAATTCCACGACCAGCTCCTTTTAAAAAAATTTTTGCAACATGCTGCTTGGAGCGAAGGAGATATATTGATGACTTTACACTTTTCTCTTTGTTGTAGAGGTGATGTGGCCTTCATGTGTGAAACATGTCCATGAGGTCCTGTACCAAACCCAGGGGTCCTCGCACTCGCAGCACGTCAGTCCTTGGCACTCCCTGTGGGTATGATGAGGCCTCTAGCACATGTCTGATGGCATCCTCATATTTTATTATTTTGAGGATGCTATCAGACATGTGCAGCCCTATTCATTTCTGCTAGTTGCAGGGGAGGCAGGGGAGGCTGTTATTCATGTTAAGAAGGACATACTTTTGGTGAATATATATATATATATATATATATATATATATATATATATATATATATATATCACTGGTACTGTGGATAAAATACAATTTTAAGGCTATGATCATACCACCCCCCCATTTACCTTACTTTCACCGTTTATCATCTGTGAATATTTTGCAATAAATTCTGCATCAAGTGACATTTTTTAAGCTTGTAAGTACAACTCTATATATATTTGTTTCTATCTATCCAAGTATTGAGCATGGCTCAGCTTTGATGGTAATATGTATTATTATATTAATTGTTCCAGCTCATCATATGATTACTAGTATTGAGAGATTATGATTCCTTATCTACACAGTGATTTCTAATGTTTATTTGAGAGATTTGCATTTGCGGATATATTTATGCTGACAAGGTAGTTATGTGTGTTGTATATATGTCACTCAGATATGACAATGGCTAATGTTTTTATCTATACATGTCTAACCCTATTACACAATGTCTAATTGATGTGCCTTATAGATAGAGCTGTTCCTTCCAACAACCCCTGAGTGTGTCCTGATGAAGCAAAGCAGTGAAACGCGTTGACGCACAGGGGCTCACTGCTGTCTATATTGTGTCAACATTTTTGTTCACGGCATACATTTATGTCTATAGTGTGTTAATTGTTTGTGTTTTTTAAATTCTTTTGATACTTGCTCTGTTTGCAATTAATTGTTATTAATAAAATATATTTTTATTATACCCTCGTCCATTTTTCCTCTAAAGTCCGATCTAGGGCCATTCTTGCCCCCCTTTTTTCTAATATATACCCCCAAATACAGATGTGGCTCTAGGCATGGTTTTCTAATTCTTTTGGTTCTTTTATTACAGGTTTTGGTAATTGTGGGAACACAATTATTTGCAGCCAGCTATTTGTACAATAGGATAACATAGCACAATAACTGAGGTAGCACCGGGTGTGTTACCCTGAAATACCCCCTACTTAATATTAGAGCAGAAAAGATGAAAAAAATAAACAGAGAACCAGCTGATGTAAGTCCTTATGATGCTAGAGGTGACCACTGATCCTTTGTCACTCTTCACAGCAAAACCTTGATCAGTATCAGTGTAGGCAAGAGCAGGCATAGTGTTAAAATTATTGTTAGGCCTCATGCACACGGGATGTTAAAATAATGTTATGAAAACACCAGTAGCTTTGCAGTGAGTTTTTAAAACTTTTTTCAGCTTTTTTCAACGTTTTTGAAATAGCGTTTTTTAGCGTTTATTAGCGTTTTTTAGCGTTTTTCTGTGTTAGCATTTTTTAGCGTTTTTTTTTTCAATTTTTTTTTTAATGGATCAAAAACGTTAAAAAACGTTGGTGAGTGACGTTTTTGAGCATTTTTGAGTGTTTATCAGCGTTAGAGCGTTTTTACAGCTGAAAAACGTCTCTCAGAACCCACTGGTCCTGGGGTTTTTTTTACAGCTTAAAAACGCCTATGCCATTTGCAGCTCAAAAATACCTAGATGGGCATGAAGCCATAGACTAACATAGACAGGCATTTTTAAGCTGCAAAAAACACTCAAAAAAATGGCTGTAAAAACGTCCGTGTGCATGAGGCCTTAAGTAGAATTCTGGGATCCATCTAACTAATCTTAAAATGTCTCCCACCCGGCAGGTGTGGGAGCTGATTGGACCCAGCTGCCGACCCAGCGAAGCCCACGAACCCTCTCTGACATGAGCTTGTGAGGGAGTGAATCCTTTCCCTGCTTCACGCCCCCCCCAGTATCACCTGCCTAGTCGGGAGCTCCGGAGAAACTTTAGCGGAAACATCTCTGAAAGTGTGCAGAGGCTCCGGGGGCTGGCACACGGACAGACTGCACTCCCAGGGGCTTACCTGGTGGCTGGAGTAGTAGTAGTAACAGTTGGGCTGAGAAGTGGGCTGCATACGTGCGGAGATGCTGGAGACATCTCCGGTAATTAGCCGGCCCCGGTTCTAAGGAGGGAAAGAGGAGGCGGGGAGAGGTTAGGGGGCGCGTTGGACTGTCAGAGACAGGGGATCCCCCCATTTTTTCAGGACTTCTTTCATTCTATGGCTCCCATGGGCACAGGGCTGAATCGCAACAAGAGAAGTTGGCATTAAGCTACAGCTGCAGCTGCAAGGAAGCAACGTGAACCTTTGAGGAACTGAAATACCAGGGGGTGAGTGGCTATGTTTTTATATTTTTATATAACTGGTTAGAGACTGACGGTATAGGCTAATTATTAGGCTGCTTGTTTGTGGCAGGATTGGAGAACTGTCTATATTGAAATTCAGATGATATAGATGCAATATAAATGCAAAGTATAAATTGAAGTCCAAACGGAAAGAGATCGTTCCAAGAGAAGGGACAGTGAGGCCCCCGTTGATAAGAAGCATCTCAGGACATGCCAAGGAAGTATGGAATGTTTGAATAAGATACTATACTACTAATATACTAACTGCTTAGAAGACAGTATTTTTTCTGTGGGGGGAGGGCAGATAGACCCTTCATGCTATGTAATGGCATATTGGTGAAACACCAAACAGAATTTGATAGTAATTGGTAATTAATAATAATTGGTAATTGGTAATTGGGATATAGGAGAAGGATATATACCAATCTATAAAGCCACTCTCCCCCTGCAATGACACAGTGCCTTTCAAGCCCAACAGTATAGAGCAGAAAGGTTGAAATATATATAGATCACTGTGAACAGTTACCCGGACCGCTATACAACTGACAAAGTAAATAAAGAAATAGAATGAGGGGGAAGCCAGTAAGGGGGGCAGGTGCGAATCCCCCAAAAGTGAGTGCCGGTCCCGGCTCTATAAAGAAATATATGACACAGGATGGAGGTGCTGAGAGCCCTGGGAAACAGACAGGGGCCAAAAGTAAGCCAACAGAGAGTGTACAAAAAATACGTCCAGAGGAAACAACCCAGGGATTTAGATACAACAGATGCAACAACAGGGATAAGTCCTGACCCAGAACCCAGACAAAAAAAACAACTGCCAACTAAGGGAGAAATGGCGGAGATGTTTGCAAGACTGGAATCTTCCATCAAAGGAGAAATGGATACACTCCATGACGACCTAAACCAGATCCTAAGAAGGGTGGAGGGAACAGAAAAGCAGTTGGATTCACAAAGGTCAGACATAAAAGTGTTAAAGGATCAGATGGCAGAGCTACAGAGAGAACACAGATATACACTGTATAGATTGGAAGACCAAGAAAAATAGAACCAAAGAAAAAATCTTAGAATTAGGCGGGTACCAGATCGGCTAGAGGAAGATCTACAAGAAATAATGGATAAAATATTTGGGCATCAGCTGGGCTTAACAGGGGCAGAAAAAATACAATTTGAAAGGGTCCATCGTGTTAGAAAGCCAGCTGGCCTAGAAGCAGAAACACAGCGAGATATAATTGCGAGATTTCACAATTTTCAGGATAAAGAACAGATCTGGGTGAGTTTAAAAAATAAACATCTGATTAAGTATGAAGAGAGCACACTGCAGATCTTCCCAGATTTAGCAGTGAAGACCTGTATATGGGGAAGACACAGATAGGAGCAAAGAAACAATGCTGCACACCCCAAATGGTATCTACAAGAAGGGAAGTGTCCCCCAAGGGTGGGGTTTTCTAGGCAGCAAAAAATTGTAAAGGTAACTTATAGGGAGTAGAATTTATAGCTTTATTGATGACAATCATATCATATAGACAGTGAAATTAAAATATGAGCTCTGGTACCGGAAGTAAAAATCTATACAATAGATGCAGACACAGTAATACACAACATTCAATGTAGTAAATTCTGGTTGTGCATGAATCTTGACGCGTTTCGACACAAAAAAGGTCTTCTTCAGAGGTTTGGTCTGCTATGAAAAGAATTTATATTCATTGATTATACTTTGTAGCTAAAAACATAATAGCATTAGCAACACATCTTTAATATATAGTTACTAGTGGCAAGGTATTGTGAAAGTTCTCATGACCAGAGATCCTCTAAAAATCTTTTCACCTTATCCCACACAGAGAGCTCAATCCTTCGACACTCCAGGAGGGGGCTTGCATTGCAGGTGTGTCTTACAAGGAGTCACATTGTCAGAGTAAACCCCCACACTCAGGCAAGGCATGAGAGCAAAAAAACAGCACCTGCAATAGGTCATTCAGGAACAGCAATATAAATTACAACATACTAACCCCATATGGGGAGTTTGATTGTATTTTAATGGTAAGTGTAATGACACCCCAAGTATGCAAGGGGTTAAAGCCGTTTAAGACATTCCATTTTCGAACACAAAGACAGCTACCAAACACTCCGATCAGCTAAACAAGAAACCCATACGAATAATTTTACCCCAAGTATGAGACAAGGCTCTGTCTTGAGGTTCAAACAGGACTGAATCTTTATTTTGAGATCTCACACAAATATATACCGCAAGATAAAAATACAACCTGTAAGCAGACGCTTAATTAACATGAGCTAATTATCTAATCCTTTAGACAGCCTAGGTGACTCAGAGACATGACCTTCAGGCCAGACTTCATGTCTCCTACCTCACTGACTATACAATACACATTATCATTAGGGATAAGCCGAACACCCCCCTGTTCAGTTTGCACCAGAACATGCGAACAGGCAAAAAATTTGTTCAAACACGGGAACACCGTTAAAGCGGAGCTCCGCCAAATTTTTTTTTTTTTAAAGTCAGCAGCTACAAATACTGCAGCTGCTGACTTTTAAAACATGGACACTCACCTGTCCAGGGCGCCCGCGATGTCAGCATCCAAGGCTGAACTGTCTCTCGGTCCTCGGGTGCTGCCTCCTCCATCTTCGGTAAGGGAATCAGGAAGTAAAGGCTTGTGGCTTCACTTCCCGGTTCCCTACTGCGCATGCGCGAGTCGAGCAGCGCAAAATGGATGGTCCCTGCTGTCTCTGGGACCTGTGTGTTTCCCAGCAAACAGCGGGGGGAATGGGAAATGGTGTAAATACCCACAGATTCTGCGGATATCTATGCTGGAAGTGGGTGCAGATACCTGTATTATACAGGTATCTGCACCCCCTCCCCCCTGAAAGGTGCCAATTGTGACACCGGAGGGGGAAGGAATCCGATAAGCGGAAGTTCCACTTTTGGGTGGAGCTCCGCTTTAAAGTCTATGGGACACGAACATGAATAATCAAAAGTACTAATTTTAAAGGCTTATATGCAAGTTATTGTCATAAAAAGTGTTTGGGGACCTGGGTCCTGCCCCAGTGGACATGGACCAATGCAAAAAAAAGTTTTAAAAATGCCTGTTTTTTCGGGAGCAGCGATTTTAATAATGCTTAGTGAAACAATACAAGTGTAATATTCCTTTAAATTTCGTACCTGGGGGGGTGTCTATAGTATGTCTGTAAAGGGGCGCATGTTTCCCGTGTTTAGAACAGTCTGACAGCAAACTGACATTTCAACGGAAAAAAGTCATTTAAAACTACTCGTGGCTATTAATGAATTGCCGGTCCGACAATACACATAAAAGTTCATTGATACAAGAAACGGCATGGGAATTCCCCACATGGGAACCCCACACCAAAATTTAAAAAAAAAAATGACGTGGGGGGTCCCCCTAAATTCCATACCAGGCCCTTCAGGTTTGGTATGGATAATAAGGGGAACCCCTGCCAAAATTTAAAAAAAAAATGGCGTGGGGCCCCCTCAAAATCTATACCAGACCCTTCAGGTCTGGTATGGATTTTAAGGGGAACCCGGCGCCAATTTTTTTTTTAAAAATGGCATGGGGTCCCCCAAAAAATCCATGCCAGACCCTTATCCGAGCACACAACCTGGCAGGCCGCAGGAAAAGAGGGGGGACGAGAGAGCTCCCCCCTCCTGAACTGTACCAGGCCACATGCCCTCAACATTGGGAGGGTGCTTTGGGGTAGCCCCCAAAAGACCTTGTCCCCATGTTGATGGGGACAAGGGCCTCATCCCCACAACCCTTGCCCGGTGGTTCTGCGAGCGGGGGGCTTATCGGAATCTGGAAGCCCCCTTTAACAAGGGGACCCCCAGATCCTGGCCCTCCCCCCGTGTGAAATGGTAAGGGGGTACAAAAGTACCCCTACCATTTCACAAAAAAAGTGGCAAAAATGTTAAAAATGACAAGAGACAGTTTTTAACAATTCCTTTATTTAAATGCTTCTTCTTTCTTCTATCTTCTATCTTCCTTCGGTTTCTTCTTCCATCTTCTTCTTCTTCTGGTTCTTCTGGTTCTTCCTCCGGTGTTCTCATCCGGCATCTTCCTCCGCGGCGCCAGCGTCTTCTTCCCTTCGTCTTCTCGGGCCGCTCCACATCCACCATGATGGGAGGCTCCCGCTGTGTGATGCTTCTCCTCTTCTGACGGTTATTAAATAATGGAGGGCGGGGCCACCCGGTGTCCCCACCCCCCTCTGACACACAGGGACTTGACAGGGACTTCGTTGTGGCATTCCCTGTGATGTCAGAGGGAGCGGACAGGGAAGTCACCATGCATCAGAGGGGGTGGGGTCACGGGTGGCCCCGCCCTCCGTTGTTTAAGAACTGTCAGAAGAGAAGCATCACACAGCGGGAGCCTCCCATCATGGTGGATGCGGAGCGGCCCGAGAAAACGAAGGGAAGAAGATGCCGGTGCCGCGGAGGAAGATGCCGGACGAGAACACCAGAGGAAGAACCAGAAGAACCAGAAGAAGAAGAAGACGGAAGAAGAAACCGAAGGATGATAGAAGATAGAAGAAAGAAGATAGAAGAAAGAAGAAGCATTTAAATAAAGGAATTGTCAAAAACTGTCTCTTGTCATTTTTAACATTTTTGACACTTTTTTTGTGAAATGGTAGGGGTACTTTTGTACCCCCTTACCATTTCACACAGGGGGAGGGCCAGGATCTGGGGTCCCCTTGTTAAAGGGGGCTTCCAGATTCCGATAAGCACCCACCTGCAGACCCCCACAACCACCTGGCAAGGGTTGTGGGGATGAGGCCCTTGTCCCCATCAACATGGGGACAAGGTGTTTTGGGGGCTACCCCAAAGCACTCTCCCAATGTTGAGGGCATGTGGCCTGGTACAGTTCAGGAGGGAGGGCGCTCTCTCATCCCCCCCTCTTTTTCTGCGGCCTGCCAGGTTGCGTGCTCGGATAAGGGTCTGGTATGGATTATTGGGGGGACCCCACGCCATTTTTTCAAAAAATTTTGGCTCGGGGTTCCCCTTAAAATCCATACCAGACCCTTATCCGAGCACGCAACCTGGCAGGCTGCAGGAAAAGAGGGGATTTTATTTTATAAAATCATATAGCTTTTGAGGGGGACCCCACGCCATTTTTTAAAAAATTTTGTCAGGGGTTCCCCTGTGGGAAATTACCATGCCGTTTTTATCAATGAACTTTTATGTGTATTGTCGGACCGACAATTCATTAATAGCCGCGAGTAGTTTTAAATTACTTTCTTTCCTTTGAAATGTAATTTTGCTGTCAGATTGTTCTAAACACAGGAAACATGCGCCCCTTTACAGGCATACTATAGACACCCCCAAGGTACGAAATGTAAAGGAATATTACACTTGTATTGTTTCACTAAGCATTATTAAAATCGCTGCTCCCGAAAAAACGGCCATTTTTTAAACTTTTTTTTGCATTGATCCATGTCCCCTGGGGCAGGACCCAGGTCCCCAAACACTTTTTATGACAATAACTTGCATATAAGCCTTTAAAATTAGCACTTTTGATAGACCCTTTAAAGGGTGTTCCGCAGCTTTGGAATTTGCCACGAACATCCCAAATTGTTCGCTGTTCGGCGAACTGGCGAACAGCTGATGTTCGAGTCGAACATGAGTTCGACTTGAACTCGAAGCTCATCCCTAATTATCATACATCTCAATACAATTGCAGGGTTAATTACCACACTTGATGAAAAGACTCTTTAGAAGCTGTGACAAGTCATACTAGACTAATTTTCATTACAGCAGACACAGACAGAGACAGGTGGCTGGAACTGACATCAGCATCTCCTCACAGCATGTGTCCCAACAGTATGAATCAGTCACTATTTGTTAATATGGCATATACAGGGTCCCCAGAGTCTGTGTCTCTTGGGGGGATATGGACCCGAATCTAAAGTAACGCCACCTCAAGGGTCCCGAGGCATTCAGCTCACAAAGAGCACCATTCCCCCAAATGCTAGGGCCCATAATCAGTCAGCAAGAGGCTAGCATTCAGTCCCCTACAAAAGCTTCTGTCCCGGCTAGGTCTGTCACAGTAAGTAATTTAATAATTTGGGGAGTTAATAGGAACTAAAATTTCCCAATTAACAATGGAGGTCATTGCTTACGGTAACACCACATACATCAAAGAAATTATGATATTAGTTGGTTAACCTAGAGTATTACTAATATGGCTGACAGCTATTACTGTGTTAACAATAAAAATTCATAAAGTTGAATCAATCTGTGTATATCATACATGAAAAAAAGAGGGTGGATTTCCTACATGAAAAGTGAGATTTGAAAAAATGAAAAAACAAAAACAAAATGAACACAAAAACAATGTGCAGAAACAATGTGAAGGTGAGTAAACATAAAAAGTGGGATGTGGGAGAAAAAAAAACATAGCAATGTGAACAAGAAAGTGAGAAATAAATGAAAGTGCTAGTGTGAAATCATTAAAAATTGAAATGAGTGAAAGAGAATCAAAGAAAATATGAATAAAATAGTGCAAATGACAAGTGAAATTTCTGGGATGAAGATTGAAAAAGGAAGAAAGGAGAAAAAAAAAGTGGTGACGTGATTCACCGTGAGGGATAAGTGATAGAAAGAAAAAATATTAAGTGAGAAAGTGAAAATTGTAATGGCAGAGTTGGATTCAATAGTACGAATGAAGATAAAGTGAAATAAGAGTGATATATGGTGAAATGGTTGTAAAAGTGCATGGTGCAGTATTTGCGTCTGCATCGCACTTGTTCCACCGACACTCTTTTTCATGAAGAAGCCGGCAAACTTCAAAGTGGACTATTGCTACGAGGTTACAGTTGATCATGTTTAAGGAAAGCATATAACACAACTATTAGGAAATCTCGACTTAATCTACTTTTTAAGCAAAAACCTCAGCGCAATCCTAACTCATTATTATGTGGTTTTCACGTCAACATGTGGTGACCAGGAATATACTGCAGAGAAATTGGACCATCCTAACGGATGATCCTAAATTAAAAACTTTCATCTCCTCATATCCAGCTATAACATACAAACGTGCACTATTAAAGACAAGCTCATGCAAAGTGAGTTTAAAAATGCACAAAAAAAATTAGACATTGCCCCATTCCTGGCTCTTTCCCATGTGAACATTGTTCACACTACCCACTGATAAGAAAAGAAAAGACATTCTGCCTTCCAAATGGGGAGACCTTCAAGCCCTCACACTTCGTGAATTGCCAGACCCGTGGTGTGGTATATTTTATGGAGTGCGGCGCCTATTACATAGGCAAGGCTAAACAAGAATGTTGGCGATGTACAGCTAAGCACTCATACAGCATGCAGATCGGCAATCGATATCTCCAAATTGGGAGACATGCTGTTTTGAAACATGGCTATACAGTCCCTAGGGTAACATCTTCGGCACCTTATCGCATTCAGATACCAGACCAAGGAGGGGACTAGAACAAGATCCTGCTCCAAAAAGAGCAAAAATGGATCTTTCGTTTACGAGCCACCCAGCCCCCCGGCCTGAACGAAACAATTTCCTTTGTTCCGTTTCTACGAGGGTTCTCCTCAGGAAAAAACACAATAGACTTTCTTGGAATTTTTGGACATACCCTATCTAAGATTTAGGCAAAGTTATATGTCTCTTTTCATTGTTAATTTTATTTTTATTTTCCTTCCTTTGGGAATTTTTGTAGTCATTGCTTGCCTCAACCAGTATTGTTGTTGTCATTTTCATCAATAATATACATAAATCTTTTTCTAAAATAAAATGATAGCAATAGATTGAGAACATAGACATCTGGGTTAACACTGGATAGTTCACAGCGCATAAAGACATCTTGGACATGAAAATGTTAATGTAACTATATTGATGTAAATTCCTTTTTGACCATATCCAATTGACGGTTCTATATGTGACGTATGAGATAAGTTATATGTATTTTATATGTATTCTCATTTCCTTTTGAACACCTAGGTTCCACCGCTGATCTCAGTGGTGCCGTCCTTCCTAGGAATTTGAGGTTTCCTGTTGTGGTCTGTCTTCCTGGCAGGGTGGGGGAGCATAGGGCCCTGTGCTCCCCTTCAATTTACACTAGATGGCGGGAAGTTTTCTGGCTGCCTGGAGGTTAATTTCTTCCTGCCAGCAGCATTCCGAATCTTCCCGGACCCAGTGCTAATGCGCATGTGCAGGACAATGTCTGTACATGCGCATGACATCACCAAGGTCACGCAATTGCGGGTGACGGCGGGTGACGAGACTCTTGACGGTTGGAACTCTGGGGGAGCCACACGTGGAGCGCTGCCATTGCGGCGTTATCCCTCCCAGGGGCAAGCAGGGAGAGGAGCCTTTGCACCTGTAGGTCATTAGGGAGTTAATTAGCACACTTTAAATATCATGGGAATGCAGGGAGATCTTGAGATGATTCCCTGCTTTCCATTAGGATGGTCATATGCTCACGAGTTATCTGCATTCTAGGTAAATTATTAATTACTATTCATTGGTGGCTGTTTGGAGGGTGAGATCCCGCTGTGCATAGCGGATCTCCAGCAATAAACTAGCTATTTACTTTAAATATTTTTGTATTATAGACATGTCGGCCCCCTAGGCCAGCAGTCCAAATTCTTAACCCTTTCTCACAAAGCATTGAGGAATCCTTTATCAGCTTATTCCTATTCTGATTTAGTGAATCTTTCCTTACATATTGCAGGTAATCTTATTTACAAATTTTCACTCACTTTATTTCATTGTTTTCAATTTGTAACATTTTGCACTTTCACTTTTTTATACAATTTTTTCATACACTTCTTCTTTCACTCATACTCGCACTTCATCTTCATCAGTCTTTTTTTCTCCCTTTTTTTTTCTCCCTTTTTTGTCACCATGCACTTTTACAACCATTTCATCATCTATCACTCTAATTTCACTTTATCTTCATTCTTACTATTGAATCCAACCAAATTACAATTTTCACTTTCTCACTCAATATTTTTTCTTTCTATCACTTAACCCTCGTGGCGAATCACGTCACCACTTTTTTTTTCTCCTTTCTTCCTTTTTCAGTCTTTATCTCTGCAATTTCACTTGTCATTTGCACTATTTTATTCATATGTTCTTTGATTTTCTTTCACTCACTTCAATTTTTAACGATTTCACACTATCACTTTCATTTATTTTTCACTTTCTTGTTCATATCGCTATGGTTTTTTTTCTCCCACATCCCACTTTTTATGTTTACTCACCTTCACATTGTTTCTGCACATTGTTTTTAATTTCATTTTGTTTTTGTTTTTTCATTTATTCACATCTCACTTTTCATGTAGGAAATCCCCCATCCCCCCTTTTTTTTCATTTATGATATACACAGATTGATTCAACTTTATGAATTTTTTGTTAACACCTTAATAGCTGTCAGCCATATTATTAATACTCTAGGTTATTTGGGCATTTCGTGTTCGTAACCAACTAATATCATAATTTCTTTGTATGTGGTGCTACCGTAAGCAATGACCTCCCTTGTTAATTGGGAATTTTTAGTTCCTATTAACTCTCCAAATTATTAAATTACTTACCATGAAAATACAATCAAACTGCCCATATGGGGTTAGTATGTTGTAACTTATATTGCTGTTCCTGAATGACCTATTGCAGGTGCTGGTTTTTTGCTCTCATGCCTTGCCTGAGTGTGGGGGTTTACTCCAACAATGTGACTCCTTGTAAGACATGCCTGCGATGAGAGCCCCCATATGGAGTGTTGAAGGATTGTGCTCTCTTTGTGGGATAAGTTGAAAAGGTTTTTAGAGGATCTCTGGTCGGGAGAACTCTCAAAATACATTGCCACTGGTAACTATATATTAAAGATGTGTTGCTAATACTATTATGTTTTTAGCTACAAAGTATAATCAATGAATGTAAATTCTTTTCATAGCAGACCAAACCTCTGAAGAAGACCCTTTTTGGGTTGAAACGTGTCATTCATGCACAACCAGCATTTACTACATTGAATGTTGTGTATTACTGTGTCTGCATCTATTGTATAGATTTTTACTTCCGGTACCAGAGCTCATATTTTATTTTCACTGTCTATATGATATGATTGTCATCAATAAAGCTATAAATTTTACTCCATATGAGTTACCTTTACAATTTTTTGCTGCCTGGAAAACCCCACCCTTGGGAGACACTTCCTTTCTTGTATCAATGGAGACCTTGGCCAGGAGAAGAACACTTAAACCCTTACTGGAGCATCTGAAGTTAAATACCATTCAATATTCCTGTGGCTTCCCAGCCTGCCTAATAGGGAGAAAGGATGGATGGTCTGCAATTCTCAGATACTCGGAATATACCACCAGTTTCTGTAATAGACTGGTCATACCATTAGTTGAGATACCAGGCTGGTGGGAAGCACAAGAGAGTATCGCACTTATGGCAGCATCAAGATGGCACCTGATTTCAAAAAAGAAATTGTGGCACAGAAGAAAAAATGATAGAATGGTGGGTCTGAGGGGTGGAAAGAGGGAGGGGGCAGGGTATGGGAGTAGGGGAGAGTAGGTGATGTAACATGGTTGGGGAGAGGATATGGGTAAGGGGTTTCCCTAGCCAGGGGGAGTACTGGGTCTGTTGAGGGACCACAGTCAGAGTTCAACCTCTGGGGGGAAAAGTGATGGGCCAGGGGATGGAGGGCCTCGGATCTTTTGGCCATGGGGAGGATATATATCCCCCAAAAGGAGATGTGGGGATTGGAGATGCGGGAGGTGGGAAGGAAGTAGGGGAGGGTGGGAATAGGGGTATCGCTCCGGTATGGTTCAAGGAAAAGAGAAGTAGATTAAAGTCTCTGCTCATTGTGCTCCTGGGGAAGAACTGGAAGGGAGCTGGGGTAGAGATGGGTGGAGAGGACCTGGAATCCAATGAGCAGAGATGACTACACTTAAATTTATGACATACAATGGACGTGGGTTAAATACTTGCATAAAAAGATATAACATACAAAGAGAGATCAATCTCTATAAAGCAGATGTAGTTTTATTACAGGAGACACATATCTCTCAAGACTCTAATCTTAAAATAATCTCAAAAGATTATCTAGTCTGGTTTATTGGGGACTCCCCAACAAAAAGTGCTAAGGGAATAACTATAAGATTTGCCAGAGGGGTAAGGTTCATCTTGGACAATAGAAAGACGGACCCGGAAGGGAGATATTAATTTTTAAGGGGTGGAATCAATGAGGTGGAGTACTCCCTGGCAAATATCTATAGCCCAAACAATAAACCAATAAAATATTTAATAGAGGTCATAACATTTTTTATGGAATTTAAAAGAGGAAAATCCATTATGGGAGGAGACTTCAATTTTTATATAGTAACTGGGTTTGATAGTAGGTCCAGTGCACAGAGGACTGGAAACGTACAGAGGAAGTTATTAAAAAATATTTTACATCAGAATCAATTGATGGACGCATGGAGAATACAACATGCTAAAAGCCGGGACTATACGTTCCACTCCTCTGTGCATGGGACATATTCAAGAATTGATTTTTTCTTGGTGAAACATAGGTTGCTTGAGACAGTGATCAATACAAATATTGAAATCTCAACTCTCTCTGATCATGCCCCTGTGAGTATGAGAATAAAGATTGAGTGAATCAAAATAGACCACCCGCATGGAGACTAAATGAAGAAATATTACAAGATAAAGAGGCAGAAGAAAGGATCAGGCATGAGTTAGAGGAGTATTTTAAAATTAATGACTCTGAAAAAAAACAGAAGCTACTTTATGGGAGGTCCATAAGGCTTATATCAGATGAATATTGATTCAAATGGGAGTAGGAAAAAAAAGGCAGGGAGAACGAGAAGGAATGTTTTGACAAAATTATTTGAGTTATAAAAGCAACATAAAAAACAAAAAAAAAAAAAAAAAAGGCAACAAATAAACAAGAACGGTACTTATATGTAAAAGGGCGGAATTGAAAGACCTAAATGAACAGGAGACCCGATCGATCTATAATAAAATTAAAAAGGAAAGGTACCTCTTGGGAAATAAAACTGGGAAGTCGTTGGCAAGACTGTTAAAAAAGAAAAAAGCAATAAACTATATAGAGAAAATACAAACTAGTGCAGGAATAATAGTCACAATACTTCAGATATAGCTAGAACATTTCAGGAGTATTATGCAAACCTGTATGCAATTAACAAGGATGAAACAATAGAACAGGCCAAAAAGAGGAAGGTTAAACTAGTGATTTTTTAAATGATATAGGCTTAAATAAAATACCAGAAGATCAGATAAGGGCTTTAGAAGACCCAGTAACAGAGGAAGAGGTAATAAAAACTTTAAATGCGATACCCCTAGGGAAAATTCCAGGCCCGAATGGTTGGTTTTTCCCAGGAAGAGAGAGCCAAGATAATGGAGCTAGAACACTCCTAGTGATACACAAAATTAAAGATTGGAACCCCAGGTCTGCTCCTGTCAATAGATTCTGAAAAAGCGTTTGACATGGTAGACTGGGGGTTCATGCAAAACACAATAGTGGAAATGGGACTAGGCCCTAGATTTATGCAGTGGATCAAAGCGCTTTACAAGCATCCCACAGCAAGAGTAAAAGTAAATGGGTTTGCCTCAGGATCTTTTGAGATGTATAATGGAACTAGACAGGGTTGCCCCCTGTCCCCCTTGTTGTTTGTGCTGGCACTTAAACCGCTGTTGGCGAACATATGGAACGTAAACATTAAGGGGATTACATCAGGAGAAGAAGAACATAAGCTCACTGCATATGCCGACGATATTCTGTTCTTTATAACTAATCCTAGAATAACCCTCCCTAACTTAATGAAAATGTTGAAACATTACGGAGAAATATCGAACTTTAAAATTAATTTGGCCAAATCTGAGATCCTAAACATTAGTGTATAAAAACAGGAGGTACAGATATATCAAAGTAAGTTTCCATTTATCTGGAGAGAAAAAGAATTAAAATATCTAGGAGTAAAAATAGCTACTTCCCAGAAGACGCTTTATCAATCAAATTACTTGCCACTATTAAATAATATTAAGTTATAACTGAGAAAAATAGCATCAAGACATGTGACATGGTTGGGGAGAATTAACATATTTAAAATGAGTATCTTGCCAAAGATTATGTATAAGTATCAGAAGCTGCCGATCCCTCTCCCACAAGTGTACTTTAAAACTATGAATACTATACTCCTTAGGTTCATCTGGCAAGGAAGAAAGCCACGGACTAGTATATCAGTCTTAACCCAAGATAAGAGACAGGGGAATTTGGGGGTACCAGACCTTAAAAATTATTATAAGTGGGTTCTCCTTTCACGGGTGATAGATTGGGCAAAAAATAACAAAAACAAAAGATGGGTGGAATTGGAAAGCACAATAAGTAAGGCTGCTCTGGGGAAAATAATATGGATCCCCGCAACACTGAAGACTTTAGGGGAGAATATATACAAAATGACTCAGAAAGCACTTGAGATTTGGGATTTGACACATAAAAAAGAAAAGTGGGGATATAATTCCCCATGTATTCCACTAAAAGACACTGAATATTTCCCATTGGGGAAAGGTAGTTTGTTTGGAAATTGGATTAAGAAAGAGACGGCACAATTAAAAGATGTACTGGTGAAGGGTAGAATTTGCACATTTCAGGAGCTTAAAGAAAAAAGATTTGATGATTATAGATGGGTGGCAGTATTTCCATCTTAAACATTTCTTTGAGTCTCTGCCCCAACCAGTGAGGTCGACAGATAATTTGCTCCCGATGGAGAAACTAAGCCTGGCCACAGATAGGAGGAAGGGGATCTCTGCAATATATAAAATGTTGATGGAAGGAAATGGGAGGGAAAGACCGCCATACATCAGTAAATGGGAAGAGGAATTAGGTACACAGGTGAATGATAGTAAGATAGGAAAAATTTTGAGAATGGCATTTGTAACGTCAATCGACAGTAACACGATAGAAATTAGCTTTAAAAGTTTAGCACGTTGGTATATAACCCCGGACAAGGCTCATAAGTTTCAAAAGGAGACCTCACAATTCTGCTGGCGGGGGTGTAGAGAACTTGGAACTATTTGGTGGACCTGCCCCAAAATTAGATCATATTGGAGAGAGGTAAAGCAGATAATAAAAGATATAACCAAGGTGGAAGTTGCGGGAGTGTGTGTTTCACCTGTCGAAAATTCCATCTAGAATCAAATTACAATTGCTGTGCTATCAAATGTGTAAGCATAGATGCTAATCATAGGATTTCTGTGAAATGGTAAAATAACCAATATTAAGTGATATATAAACAAAATTACAATCAAGTGCTTAGTAACCATACATATAAAGTGACAATGTGCACTCCTATAGTAGTGAAAAGTATATAGTCAGTGGGAAATATCAATAAATCCCAAATACTGGAATTAAAAAAGTGCTGCTCTGCATTGTGAAAGTTCAAATGCAATCCACAGGTGCTCCACACTTCATGCGATTCAGTATGCTGTGAAAATGATTCAATAACCAGATGCTGTGTCTCTCACTCAAGTGCTCCCCCCATGTAATGAAGGCTCACCTTAAGGTGTGTGACCTTGTTGTTTAGCTTGCATCATCGCTTGCAGCTAAATTTAAGGAGGGCTTAGTGGTTTTTATTGTTAGTGGAGGCTCACAGGATGTTTTACACACATGAAAATTCCATCTAGCCAATATGTGAGAACTCTGGTCCCCCCACTGTTAAATGCGGTGAAAAGCTCAATCCCCAGGCAGTGGCAGGACCCAGAGAGCCCTACATTGAGGAGTTGGTGTGATAAAGTAAATGAAATACATGGTTTGAAGTATTTGAGATTTAGTGGGGAGGAGGGATGGGCAAGAATTGAAGAAAAATGGAAGGATCGGGTTAAATTTAACTATACAATTAGGTTTGCAGAACAAATGGGAGTCCCATGAGGAGTATAGTCAGGGTTAATTCCTTAGGAACTAAATCCAGAGCGGGGGGGGAGGGGTTATTTGTATTTGTATTTGTAATTGATATTGATGAGAAGTATATTTTTGATTGGTTGTATGTGTGGCATCAATTTTTTATGGAAACAAAGAAAATTTAAAAAAAAAATGAAAAAAAATGTCTCCCACCCCTTATCTAACACCTATACTAATTATTTCATGGAAGAAAGATGCATATACTTACCTATTCTCAGGCCGCTCTGGTCCAGTCACATAACCTCCACTTTGTCAGCCAGCATCGGCTACAGGGGAGAGCAGGGAAAGCTTGAATGCCTGATTGGTGACCTCACCCATAGGCTTTCTATGGACCATACATTTGTCAAAGTTCCTAAAGCCACTGCTACCATGTTTCCCCGAAAATAAGACTGGGTCTTATATTAATTTCTGCTACAAAAAACACACTGGGGCTTATTTTTGGGGGATGTCTTATCTATGTCCCCTGTCTTCTCTCCCCCTCTCTCCCTGTCGGCTCAGGAGTCATCATTATGACATCTTTAATCCCAAAAATATGTAATTTGTTTTGTGAAAATATTATATAATGTCCAGTGAGTCTCCCTTTGTAACTTTATTGTCAAAAATACCTTATTTACAGCGCCATTGGTTGCTAACATGATCCACCGAAGCTCCTCTTCCCCTCTCTGAGCACTGCTGAGGGAAGGGCCGAGATGCCTGCTGATGTCAGCCCCACTCCGAGCACTGCCGAGGGAGGGGCCACTGACATCAGCTGGAAGGAGAGGAGAAGAGGCTCACATGAGTGCCCAGTGGTGCTGTAATTAAGGTATTTTCTTCAATAAAGTTACAAAAGGAGACACAGTGGACATTATATAACATTTCTACTAAACAGATTATGTATTTTTACATGGTCTTTACTAAAGCTTATTTTCGGGGTAGGGATAGGGGGAAACATGGTAGCTGACAGAGGGCAGACAATCATGTGACCAGACCCAAGCAGCTTGAAAATAAGTAAGTACAGTATATGCATCTTTCTTCCACAGAAGAAATGCATTAACATAGGTGTTAAGGGGATGAGGGCAGTTTTCGGATTAGTTAGATCATTTTCAGAATTTCACTTTAAGCTAGTGCTGTTACTGTGCTAGCATGTAGACTCTTTACTGTGTAAGCCTGCCCTGTAGGCAGAGGACCATTAAAATGTGCATTACTGTAGACACGACTTGCAAACCCCTCCTCCAGGATTTCGCTGCTGTAGGTTTTTTTTAGAACCCTGTGATGACGTCATAGAGCAGAAGAAAAGGCATATCTGGCTGCAGATACTCTGTAAATTAATCATTTGTGCCTGGCAGTCATTGCAGGAAGACAGGGAGCATTGGAGCTATATAATATATATATATTTATGGTTGGAGCCCTATGTCCGATATGTACATGGATAACACTTATAGTAAAGATAAGACTTACCAATCGGAGATAGACCTGAAAGTGTGGACTTACCATATGAAATGGACCTGAAAGTGTGCCTTGGTCTAATGGCCGGTATGCCAAAATAAGGGGGCATACCCTGGTTTAAGAAATGATTATTCTGTAAGAGAAATTAATGAAATGAATAGTTTGAGAAATGCTGTGAAATGGGGATGGGAGGGTGGGTATCGCGCACAGGAAACCGACAAGCACCACAGGTGAGCGGGCTGCTTAAGTACCCCCCGGGCTCCTCCCATAAATTCAGGCCACCATACTGGCCTTCCTACTTATGGTTGGAGCCCTATGTCCGATATGTACATGGATAACACTTATAGTAAAGATAAGACTTACCAATCGGAGATAGACCTGAAAGTGTGGACTTACCATATGAAATGGACCTGAAAGTGTGCCTTGGTCTAATGGCCGGTATGCCAAAATAAGGGGGCAAAAACATTCAGGTAGGGTTATAATTTTATTGGTTTTCAGTTATTTATTGAGCCAATTTGGAGAATGCCTGTGCCATCTCTGTTTGTGGATTGGGGATATACCAGGCGAAGCAGGCTGACTTCCACCTGCCTAGTCTTTTGATGATGTAGTCTGGAACCCCGTGGCGGGACGCCGTGGAGGCGGCTCCGATGCGGAAAGAGTGTCCGGAATACTGACTAGGGTTAAGGTGAAGATTGAGGAGAAGTATCCTTATGTGTTCCACAAACTGAGAGGCGTTTAAGGGTTTAACTGGGAATGGTAGAAGGGGACTGTTGTCTGGTTGCTCAGGCAGGAGTGACAGGAGTCAGTTGAGTACGGCGACTGGACACCAGCTGTTGTTGGTTTTGTAGAGGTGAATGTTCACTCCTGGGCCCGTTTGCTGGGTTTTAGAGACCTCGAGGTGCAGGATGAAGTGGTCTTGGTATCGAAGCAAGTGTCGTCTGCATAGTACTTGGTCTGTGGGTTTGTTAGAGGTGAATTCGCCAGGCCGCAAGAACCCATAGTAAGCTAAATATATGGCTGCTTGTAAGACCGTGCTGCGGAGCAGACTGAATGGCGAAGTAGCCAGAATAGTTGACATGTCCCTAAAGATGGGCCCCGTAATGGGCAAGCGCTTAGTGCTGATGACTGGTTGTTGTTTCTGAATTCCCCTTAGAACGGCTCGTATAGCGTGAGATGAGAACAGTGAAGATTTCGTGGGGTCTTCAAGCGCCATGAAATGTTGAATGCCGGCTAGGTATAGCCGGATGGTATTGTAGGATAAGGCCAGCTGCGTGTGGCAGTGTGCAGTGAAGGCCAGTACCTGTTTGATATCTGTAGGTCCTTTACGGCAGGACGTGAGGAATTAATTGAAGGCCTTCCAAGCTGTCTGGTAGGCTTTAAGTGTGTTGTAGGAGAGGGAATGATTTATGAGTTGCGTAGCTCCGTGTAGATGTTGAACTAGTCCAGGGTCAGTTGTGACCAGACAGGGATAGGGGCCGACATTGGATCGGCATCGGGAACCTGTTTGAAAAGGAGGGATAATTGAAACGTGACAGTGCGTCAGCTGCTGAGTTGTATCTGCCGGGAATAAATGCACAGTGTATATTGAACTGCTGCTGTAAGGACAGTTGTACCAACCTGCGCAGGAAGGACATGACTGCTAGGGACTTGGACCTGCCTCTGTTGATGATGTCTGCCGTGGCCTGGTTGTCGGTGGTGAAGACTACGGTTTGTCCTGTCCAGCGGTGGCCCCAGAGTTGTGCGGCTGCCACTATGGGATAAAGCTCAAAGAGGGCAGATGTTTGGGAAAAGCCGGGTATCAATAGTATCTGTTGAGGCCAGGGTCCTGAAAACCAATGATGGCCAAAAATTGCCGCGAAACCTGTGGAGGCTGCAGCGTCCGTCACCACCTGGGGTGAATGGACCGAAACCATAGGTATAAATAGAGATATGCCATTCCAGGCGGACAAGAATTCCTCCCACATAGATAGGTCCGCTATAGCTGCGAGTCTAAATTCAAAATCTGATCAGGGTCTTGAGTTTCTGACAGAAATCTGAGCAGGCGTGATACAAATGTGCGGCCTTGTGGGATAATTCGCATGGCGAAGTTGAGCATACCGAGGAGAGACTGCAACTGTTTTTTGGTACAGCCCTTGGTGTGTGTAAACTCGTGAAGGACTGCCCTAATGCGTGTTAATTTGTCGGGGGGGGAGACTGGCTTGCATTGCGCAGGTATCCAAGCTGACCCCGAGAAAAGTGATGATGTTTGCTGGGCCATCGACTTTGTGCTCGGCGATAGGAACATTGAGGTTTCCAAAAATTACTCTAAGTTTGTCGAGATCTCCTGGGGGCTTGCTGGGCGGTTCTATCAGTAGGAAGTCATCCAGATAATGGATGACTTCATGGCATTGACCCTTATGTAATAGTATCCAAACGAGGGACTGGGCGAACGTGTCGAAGAGCCACGGGCTACTCTTCGAACCGAAGGTGAGTTTTGTAGCAAAATAATATGCTTCCTTCCATTTGATGCCATGCCAGCACCAAAGGGATGGGTGGATGGGCAGGAGCTTGAAAGCATCCGAGATGTCGGCTTTGGAGAGCCAGGCACCTGTGCCTGCTTTGATGATCGCTTGTATTGCCATGTCCACGGAGGAATATTTCAGGGAAAACTCTTCGGAGGGGATAAGGGAATTGAGACTGGGTATGTGGGAAGAATGAGGCGCAGACAGGTCGTACACCAAACGCAATTTATTTGAGAACTTGCCCTTGACAAGCCCAATAGGGCTGACTCTCCATGTGCTGAAAGGGGGGCAAGTGAAAGGGCCTATCACGTAGTCTCGATCTACCTCTGCCTGTAAGAGCTGATCTATGGCTTGTTCGTCAATGGCTGCCGAACGAAGATTGGCACATTCGTGAGTACTGTGGGGTAGTGAAATGAGGCCGGTGTGAAAGCCTGCTGTGAAGCCTTGGATAAGGTAGGTGGCCAGGGAAGGGGTGGGATGTGAAGTGAGATACAGTCGTAACCATAAGAGGTTGATCCGGCTTAGTCATGCCCTCTTGTGTTGCTTGACTTCACACAAATTCCTAGGGTGTGCTCTTTGGCATAAGGTGCAGATGTGAAGTAGACGGCACTGGCTGAAGTTGCAGGACCCATAGTTGAAGTTGTTACAGATGGCTGCCCCTCCCACGGTTCGGACTGGGCGTCCGAGTTTGTCCACCTGAGGCGTTGGTTCAGGGATCGACTGACCCTGTACTGTACCTGAGGTAGAGGGGAACTCGAAGGGCCGTCTGATCGCCGTATTGGCGCACCAGGTGGCAGTGTGGGTGGAAGACTGGCAAATCGCACACAGAGGTGAGCGTAAGCCGGCAAAGTGGCGGCAGAAGAGCTCTGTGTCCATGAGACTCCAATCTGTCGTAGTCTGGAATTGTATGAATCTGGCGGCGGCCTTGGCTGAAAAGGAACGATGATAATCGTAAAAGGCAAAACCTCCATACTTGTGGCCCAAGTCTACCACAGTATGGAGATACAAGTCCAGCTCTTCCCGCCTGCTAGGGGTGGCTGAGCACAGGACATCTCTGAGCATGCCAAAGGCCAAGGTAAACTCTGGGACTGATAGCTTGCGGTTCAACCTGGGGTCTTTGGCTTTAAGGACCACCGATATGTCGCCCCAGGAGTAGGCCTTATTTTCTGCCAAATCATGCACTGAAATAAGGAGAGAGGCCAGGTTGACGTCCTTGCCGTCCAAAATGTCCTTCCTGATACTGGTTGGGACCAGATGGGAGGGGTAGACAATGGCGCTCGAGCCTAAGGTACCTGCAGGAAGAGGTGTCAAGGTTTGGGTTGCAGTTGGGTCGGGGACAGCCGTGGCCGGTCGGGCCTCCAGAAGTGCAACCCTGGTTTGGACGTCTGCAACTGAGGTGGATAGAGATGACACCATCGTGTGTAATTGCGAGATGGCCAATGATATGGACTGGAGGGATGCCTGTTGGGTACTGGGTCCTGCTGCTGGTGGGGGAAAGAGGAGTTTGAAGAGCTCGCCTTTCCTCGCTGTGGCGGGAAAGGGCACACCTCTGCGTCTGAGCTCTGCCGTCAGTTTGGGGATAGTCCATCCCCTGAGGGATTGCACGCTGCCGCTTTCTGAGACCGGAGAGGGTGACAGAGGGGCCGTGAAGTCTTCGCTGCCGGCCTGGGACATGGTTGCTCTGGTGAGGATCTCTCGAGCTTTATTTCCTGGTTGACTGTAACCTATTGGGGTGACATGAATTTCAAGTTTTTTCTTTTGATCCGCTGAGTCATACTTACCCGACTTATTCTCCCATTCCTTTTTTTTTTTTTTTTTTTTTTACCTGGGGGGATATCGTCCAACCTGGTGCAGGGTGGACCTACTGAACTTTGACTGACCTGAGGAAAATGAAAAGGTGACAATTCGTGAAGGGATTGCTAACTAACTTGAAGCAACGATTTGTATGGTGCTTGCAATCTTGTGACAATGAAATGATTCGAAATGTTTGCCTTGATTATGAAATGAATGAACTCCATGACAGAGGTCCGGCCTGGTCGTCATGATTTATTCGACCGTGAACCGGGCTCTGGAGCATGTATTGAAATGAGGCAACTGAAAACATTGGTGCACCCGAGACGAATCGGTGCCTGTTTGATGCATCTGGATTCGAATCGGAGCGCAGTATGAAATGAAATGAGAGAAATGATTATTTTGACCGAGGCTCGAATTGGTTGTGCCGTGTATGCGACTGGCAACCAACCGAGCTCTGGTATAGGTATGAAATGCGATCGGAACCAGCGAGACATTTCGTGCCGAATCGGTGCATGTCAGATGCGACTGGTTTCGGAACGGTGATGCGTTGTGGGAGTGAAATGGTAGAAATTGCATGACAGAGATATGGATCAATCCCCCGATGTCTGCGATTAGCTATGAACCGGACTCTGGAGCATGTATCAGAAATGAGGCCGAGCCCTGGGGCACGCCGTAATGAATCGGTGCATTTCCATGCGACAGAATTCATGTCGGAACGTGATACGTGGAAATGAAATGATAACCATGACAGAGGTACGAATGACTGATGATAACGTAACTCTGGAGCATGTATAGAAATGAGGCCAATCCTGGGGCACGCCGAGACGAATCGGTGCATTTCCATGCGACTGAATTCATGTCGGAACGTGATACGTGGAAATGAAATGATAACCATGACAGAGGTACGTATGACTGATAAAACGTAACTCTGGAGCATGTATAGAAATGAGGCCAATCCTGGGGCACGCCGAGATGAATCGGTGCATTTCCATGCGACTGGATTCATGTCGGAACGTGATACGTGGAAATGAAATGATAACCATGACAGAGGTACAAATGACTGACAATAATGTAACTCTAGAGCATGTATAGAAATGAGGCCAATCCTGGGACACGCCGAGACGAATCGGTGCATTTCCATGCGACTGGATTCATGTCGGAACGTGAATACGTGGAAATGAAATGATAACCATGACAGAGGTACAAATAACTGAAGATAACGTAACTCTGGAGCATGTATAGAAATGAGGCCGTAATAACTGGGGCACACCGGAACGAATCGGCGCACCTTTTGGTGCGACTGGATTCGAATCGGAGCGCGGTAAGTGACTGAAATGAGAAATGATTTGAAATGTCAGAAATGAGTTTAGAAATGTTTCAGAAATGAGAAATGGTTGGTATCGAACTGACTTGATAAATTGCAAATTGCGACTCGCTATGGCTGTCTACCGACGCATATATATATTTTTTTTTTTTTCGTTTTTGAATACCGACATGCTAGAAATGAAGCGACGTCTGCGTCGCGGTGCTGTCGAAATGGTAACATATCGAACGTACGAGCGATATACATTGCAGTTTGTGAAATGCGAGTGAAACGAAAATTTGAAATCACGATTTAGTGACATGATATGAAAACGAAAAGTCCGACGGGACCTTACCTGCGACAGCCAAGCCAGACGCGTGGTACAAAATACGAACGAAAAACGCGGACTTCGAAGGTTTTGAGTACGGAATATCAAATACGGGAACTTGCGAGGCAAGAACTTGCGGATGCTAGTATATCGAATAGTCGGCCTAGTGACGTATATCGCGCACAGGAAACCGACAAGCACCACAGGTGAGCGGGCTGCTTAAGTACCCCCCGGGCTCCTCCCATAAATTCAGGCCACCATACTGGCCTTCCTACATATATATATATATATATATATATATATATATATATATATATATATATATATATATATATATATATATTGCTTTGTGCTTTGCTTTGTGCTTGGAGATCAGCTGTAAGGCTTGCAACTCAAAAACTCAAACTGAATCAGAAAGCCATGTCAGATCTCAAACCTGGAAGATCAGTTTGGTTATCTCTATTTGCTGCCTATTGACAGTGTGCTATCCAATAGCTTTAACTCCTAGTCACCACCACATTCATGCTTTCTTTGATGTTACTTGTAATTAAGTCACTAGTTCCAAGTAACCTGCTCATGTGCAAACTAACAGCTGTATATCCTGATCAGGGTGCAAATTATGTAAAGTGCTTCAACTTTTTGTAGCTTTTTTAATTTATTTTAGGTACCATTTGCAGTACATATAGTAGTAAAATATGGTGGTACATACAGACATTTTTGAGTGTTTACAAGGTGTATACTAACCAATAATCTACTTTTGTATCAGTAGTAAACATTGTATAAAATAAAGTTTTACATAGAAAAAAAATCATCTGTCCTTCATTGCAGTATGAAAGAACAGATGCAAGGGGAAATTGGGGAGAAAGTTTCCCAATCTCTCTCATCATGTGTGTCTAGATGATTAGTTGGCTCTGCTGTGAGGTATTCCATGTTCCAGACATCATGAATGTTGTTTATATAAGTCGGATTGGGATAGCATTGTTGGTTGTCTTCATTTCAATGCTATGAGGCATCTTGCAGCGGTGTGGATATAGTAGAGCATTTTAGTAGAGCATTTAGAGCAGGTACAGTGAAGCCTAGAAACGAGTAAACTGGTTCAAACGGTATGGATTAACCATGTAATCTGCCAAGAAGAGACTTTACTATCTGCCAGAGAGTACATTTTGAGGCATTTCCAGAAAATATTATATAGGATGTCTGTATGGATTGAGCAACTCCAACAAATAGAAGGGCTTGCCAGATTGATCTTATGGTGAGACTTGTGTGGTACCAGTGGTAAGGGAGTTTATATTGGTTCTCTTTATACATATGGAAGTTTTACTGGCATCACTCCAAATGTCCTCACCATTTGCATTTCATCATGACTTAGGGAGCATTTTCATTTAAGCAGATATTTGTGTTTAGGGAATGAGTTGGCAGAGGGTCTTTTTATGCAAAGAAAAAAAAATCCACATAAAATGCAACTTCCCTTGTAAAATTAACAATTTATTTGCCGTTATTAAATCAACTTCTATGTGTCTATAGATGTCAGATATTAAGTGATTGTAGAAGGGATCTTCTATGCATATTCCTTCTAAAGAAGTCACCCTAGAGAAGTTCTAGTTTTTTTAAATGTAGTGGGGACTGAACTTGAAGGTAGCTAAAATGGGATTTGGATAAAAGGTATAAATATGTTTATAGATCTGGAAAGGGTAAGACGGTCCTATTGTCTCTGTGAATTATGTCTTTACACCAGAACTAAAAATTCTCCACCCAGTGACATGCCATATGGAAGTTGGGCTGGTAGACAAGGATAGAGTGTAAATAAAGGTCACTGGGGAAACTGTAGAGGATAGATGGAATCTCAGTATAGTTATACACTCCAATGTGAGCAATTGGTGACAAAGTCCCCTCAAACATGGAGTAGTTGACATGATAGAAATTAGTAGGGAAATGGTGTAAATAAGAGCCTCTCAATCTCTGGCTATTGGTTTGGAAACTTGACATAGAGGTCAGGTGGTGCAAATGAGTCAAGATAACATTTAATGATATCAGGATGTTTGAGCACTCCTTGAGATGTGGAGGCTATGAGAACCTGTCAGGCTATTCTTCTGTTGTCACATATAGAGTTCAGCAGAGGTCTTTGTAAGACTTTGAGATCTATGAGTGGGATCAAAATTGGTAGAGTTTCATAGCGATGCACTAAATTTGGAAGTTGGGTAATTTTAATGGAAGTTATTATACCTAGCAAGAATAGCTTAATAGGATTTCATTTTTTCTAAAATCGAAAGCAGACGATGTGGAGAGGCTCAATAGATACAACAAACTTTACATATTGTGTTTACCTGAGGAACTGGAGGCATAACCCAACCTCATTTACTGAAAACCTGCTTTACATCCTACTGTTCTTGGCAAAGTTTTTAGACTTCTCTGCTGTTTAGCATGTACATTGTATGCCTCCTGTGTAAGGCCCACCTGGAGAGAAACACATCAGCCTTTACCTTTAAACTCTTCATTTTTAAAACATGCAATTCTTTATCTTTCCTGATCACTCAGTGAACACACAAAGGCTCCAATGGTACATTGATGGGGTCAAGGTCAAGCTTTGCTACAAGAGCATCCTGTAAAGCATGATCTTCCTGGACTGGCGAATCAAGGCATTTCTTCACATCACCCAAGGATGCCTATAAGTGACTAGATACCATATGTAGATATTAAACATTGTTTGGCTACTATCACCAATTTGGTTATTTTGTTTCTCACTATGGCACTCCCAATGGTGCCTACTAGTCTCAACTCTTGGGTATGGGGGACTATCTGAGGTGGGATTGTGGTGCCTAACTGCCTTGTGGGAATCTGGTGAGATCCACTACTGAGTGCTCAATTGTGACTCCTATAGGTACATGGAAGTACATTTGCCCTCCAACCTTTGTTTACTCCAGCATTCAATAGTGTTCCCCCATAACACTGCAAATCAGCAAGGGATTGTTCTGTTTTTTGTATCAATAGTTTTTATGAACATGAGCTTGTTTAGGTGTGGAAACTATTTCAAAAATTGTAGACCAGAAGTTGGATAGGGTTGGGCAATGACAAAAGATATTAATAATGTCACCTGATTTCCCACAGTTTTTACAGCAAAGAGGGCAGAACTGTTTATTAAAGTGCATTATTCTGGTGGGGATAAGGTACATCTAAGGGAAAGTAGATTGATAAATAGATCTAAATGCACTGGCCCAGTGTTGCTAGGTGTAAATGATGCAGAGATTAATCTCCCATTGGAGAAATGGCTTGGATTTAATGAATGTTCATGTTTAATAAAAAATGGTGTAGAAAAGTGAGACGCCCTTGTTCACCTAATGGGTGCTGGATGGGTAGCTCCAGCCAGGTTTAGGCAGTACAGATAGAGGGCGAGGTAGCTTGGAGAGCTAGAATTGTCTCGATGTCCCAATATTTATGAACCTGACTGTATGTGGAGGTAATTGGAATTCTTGCTGGAGTGAGGAGAAGATCCATAATAGAGATATTAAATTTACAATATGGTGTGGGCAAACCATTAGTGTAGAGGAACATTTTTGTAAGGTGAATTAGAATTTTAAGGGGAAGCCTTGATGTAATTTCCTGTGAGGAAGGACAGGATGTATGTAGTAGTGTCTTCCATGCAGAGACCATTGCTAAGATGAGGAGAGGGAGAGAAGATGATAGTGGAACTCAGAGGTATTTCTAGTATCCACATGTTCAAATTGCCCCCCGGGGATATAAGGGGACTCTATTTGTCCCTTCAGTGTAGTGGGTAGGGATGGGCCCAATGTTGGAGTCGAACGATACCCAGAAGTTCATTGGACAGTGTGAATACTGGCTGGATCGGATGTCTATTGTTTTTCCATATTTGTCACAGCTCATGGTTTTTGATGTTAGTGGTGACATTAGTTCAGACGCTATTGCTACGTTCACTTTTTACACAAGCGGTGGATTTATTATCCTCCTATATCATGTCCAATCACACACACATCTCTAGCAGGCAATTATCTCCCAGTATTAATCATCTCCGTGTTCAGGTCTTACAGTCATCTACCTTCACCTGTGAATCGGGACTGGTTACGGACATAAGTGTGTTTATCAGACTGACCAGCAGGACTTCAACTCATTCATTTGATTGTACATCCATCCCCCAGGCTCACCTGTTTCTGGGGAATTGGTGGGTGGGTGTACGGGGGAACTGTGTGGTAGGGGGGAAAGTGGGATTAGCTAGGACTGGTAATTTTGCATATTTTTGTACATGTACTGTTTTATATAATTCTGATGTTAAAATAAATTGGAGGAGGTAGCCATTTGGGTGTGTATACATTTTTTGTTTCTGTTTGGTTGGTTATATGCAGTGAGTATACACCCTGCCCATATTCAGGGCGGCACCACCCATCTAACTACTATTTCAGGTTCCCAGGTTTTTTCTTTCTTCTTTTCTATATAGTGTAGACTATGTATACAGTGCAGGCAGTGTGTATATATATATATATATATATATATATATATATATATATATATATACTCTGCATTCAGTGTAGGCTATATATACAGTGCAGGCAGTCTAGTGTATATATATATATATATATATATATAGTGCCGTCAGTATACAGTATATAATACTGTGTATGGAAGTGGTTAAGGGGAACCCTATGACAGAATTAAGAAAAAAACAGCATGGGATCCCCCCAAAATCCATACCAGGCTCTTTGGGTCTGGCATAGATTTTAAGGGAAACTCCATGCCAAAATTTAAAAAAAGCGTGGTTCCCCCCCAAAATCCATACCAGGCCTTTTGTGTCTGGCATAGATTTTAAGGGAAACTCCACGACATTTTTTTTTTTTTAATTGGCATGGGTTCCCCCCAAAATTCATACCAGACCCTTATGCGAGCAAGCAGCCTGGCAGGCCAGGAACCTTCCTGAACCATACCAGTCCATGTGCCCTCAACATGGGGAGGGCGCCTTGTCCCTGTGTTGATGGAGACAAGAGCCTCGTCCCCACAACCCTGGCCTGGTGGTTGTGGGGGTTCTGCAGGTGGGGGGCTTATCGGAGTCTGGAAACCCCCTTTAACAGGGGGGCACCCAGATCCTGCCTCCCCATGTAAATGAATATGGGGTACATTATACCCCTACGCATTCACCAAAAAAGTGTCAAAAAGTAAAAACCACAAAAACAGTTTTTGACAATTCCTTTATTAAATTAAAAAAAAAGTGTCCCTTGATGCCAGTCCATTTTTAATCACAATTTGATTGTAACATGACAAAATGTGGAGAAGGGGTATGAATACTTTTTCAAGGCACTGTAGCAACTTTACCTTGATAAAATAGAGAGTTGGGAGGTTTAATAGGCTAAAATATGCATGCATGTCACACACGGGGGTTGTGGGACTCTGGTTTGGCCACATATTAAGTATGCCATCCAGTTCAGGTCACCAATCCTCAGGAAGGATGTGCTTTAATTAAAGCGAGAGTCGAGAGAATGGAAACACAGCTAATAATGTTACTGGAGGACCTCAGTTATGCGGAAAGACTACAAACATTGAACTTATTCTCTCTAGAGAAGGGGAAGAGATGATTCAGAGAGGATGTGACCTAAGGTCTCTAAAGAAGACATGCAGCCACACAATGAAGCTAGACAAGAAGCTGTATAATCTTAAACTGTGTAAGGTTTTTTTTTTTACTGTTAGAGCAGTAAGGATGTGGAATTCTCTTCCATAGTTGATATTGTCAGGAGGTAGTGTAGATGAATTAAAAAAAAAAAAAAACCTTTCAGATGCGTTTCTTAGCAAACACAATGTACACAGATATGAATAACGGTACTGACATAAATACACACATGTACGCACACAAACACACACTCAGGCTAGACTGGATAGACTAGTGTCCTTATTCAACCTTACCAACTACTGCATGTAACTATGTAGCATTTTGTTTGCCTTTTCAACCTCCATATCCATTACCTAAAGCGGAGTTCCAATGTTTTTTTTTTTTTAAGTCAGCAGCAACAAATAATGCAGCTGCTGACTTTTAAAATAAGGACACTTACTTGTCCAGGGCTCCTGTGAAGTTGGCACCCGAAGCCGATCTTTCCCTCGGCTCACAGGAGCTGCCGCCGCCATCTTCGGTAAGGGAATCAGGAAGTGAAGCCTTGTTGCTTCACTTCCTGGTTCCCTACTGTGCATGTGCGACTCGCGCTGCGCGATCCCACTGGTCCCTGCTGCCTTCTGGGACCTGTGTGTCTCCCAGAAGACAGCAGGGGGGATGGAGAAGGCGCCGGAAGTGGCAAAGATACCCGCGAGTGGCTCGGGTATCTATGCCTGGAAGTGGGAGCAAAATACCTGTATTAGACAGGTATCTGCTCCCTCCCGAAAGGTGCCAAATGTGACACCAGAGGGGGGGGGGGGGATCTGAAAAGCGGAAGTTCCATTTTTGGGTAGAACTCTGCTTTAATGAAAAAAATTTAAGTTTTCACAAAACTAGTGCAGGGTTGACCAGATAATTTATTAGAGCCAGAATTTGCAATAGAGGAAATCTGGGAATCATTGACTGTGATGATAAATTGAAAAAGCATTATAACCCTCAGTAATTTTAACAAAGTACAAACAACTGAATTATAATCAGCCATACCAAACAACTAATATTTAACTTTTAAACATCTGCTTAAAATAAGATGCTATATTTATCTTTTTGACTGGATTCTGGGTCAGGACACATTGGATGCCTTCAGCTGCCATTGTGCTCTACTGGGCTTCTAATGTGTCCCAGTCCCTTTACAGAGGAATGGGCTCCCTCCAGGCATACCTGCCCTTAATTAATCCACTGCTATGTATACTCCAACTTGGGGACTTTCTATTGTTAGAGTTAGAACCACCTTACTTTACAGAGAAGCCTTGGCAAAGCTTCCACATAAATTTGCAAATGTGTGCAAGTATAATTTTTAACCTAAAATGTTAGACAGTGGCATTTTGTGTGTGTGTGTATTTGTTGGGGTTTTTTTGCGCAAACTAGCTGGTAGGTGTGCTGGGAAATCTTTTGTTAGTGTTCTGTTAGTTTACACAATTGTTTTATTACATGGACTATTATTAATAAAGTTGGAAGTAGAGCCATGTTTTCTGTCAATTCTGCATTAAACATACTGTACACTTTGGGGTTTATTTACGAAAGGCAAAACCACTTTGCGCTGCAAGTACACTTGAAAGTGCAGTAAAAGTGCACTTGGAGGTGCAGTTGCTCTAAATCTAAGGGGTAGATCTGAAATGAGTGGAAGCTCTGCTGATTTTATCATCCAATCATGTGCAAGCTAAAATACTGGTTTTTATTTTCCTTGCATGTCCCCCTTGGATCTACAGTGACTGCACTTCCAAGGGCACTTTCAGTGGACTTTCAAGTGCACTTGCAGAGCAAAGTGGATTTTCCTTTAGTAAAAAACCCCCTTTGTTTTTCGGGGAAGGAAATAATCACCAAGTTCAAGTCTTCTTACAAGCTCAGTTTTTATGATAAGAAATCTGAAGCAGTTCAGTTATATACTTTCAAAATGTCAGCTGTTATACTTTTTCTCACTTATCTATACTTTTTTTTGCCACGGTTATTATTCATCAAGAGGTAGCATGTAAAATGTGTACTGAAAGTGATTACATATTTTAGGATGCAGAATAATAAAATGCATTGCAAAATGTGTTTTTCCTTTCCATTTCTTAATGTTCTGTTGGAACATCGGTTCATCGCATGTGCTGTTGCTTGTTTTGGGAATAAACCTTTTAAAAGTTGTTCCACTAAAACGACAAGAGATAAAAATATTTGCAATCTGTTCATTTCATTAATTTGATACGCTGTGATGTGAATGGCCACAATGTCAGAAATAATTAGACCAAAGGGTGGTATGTCTGCCAAGAGAAAAGTTGCATCTGTTCCAATATATCAAGTCACTGTTACTTCATTACTAAATACTTAACTCTGTTAGCAGATTTGTTAAGACTATTAGTGAAAAAGAAATTGATAATGATAACACAGTGTTAGGTGAACTAAGCCTTTTACTGCACTTCTGTTCAATTAATGAGCACAGTGAGAAAGAGAGATGTGGTTACAATCTGCTTTAGATGTTATATTTTAGCCTATTACAATGACAATCAAAGTAAGCATCTTTTTGTGTGATAGCTACAATTCATTTGTAATTATTTAGTTATGAATCATTACTTTATTGTTTTCTTCTTTAATGTCTGTAATGCATCAATAGTCAGAAGATATAGTGATTGATAGGGAACTGGGATTTAACTGTAACTCAGCAATTATTATACTCATCTGGCCTTTGTTGTACTGTTCCCTGGTGTACCTAGATATGTTCATTTATCTGCATGTCGATTACAGAGTCTGTGTGATACTGATCTTTGTTTCACAGTCCTCTGACTAGGAGAACATTTGCTTGCCTGTGGCTGACAGAACACATTTTTGCCTACCTAATTTAACACTGAGCAATTTCCTTTTAGAGGCCAGAACAGTTGTCTGACTGTTTGCTTGGCCTTGTAATCTTCATGTTCCTAATTTTAAAATTTGCACTAAATAAAGTAATAGATGTTCCCAGACTGTATCTAAATTATAAACATATATACGTAAAAGCTTTAGAAAGGCTTCACTGAAAGGTTAATAACACAGATGAAATATTACTAATGCTTGAGTGCTCAGGTGCTCCAAATACTCATATGACATATTTGTTAGCCTAAATTTAGCATCTAAAATATATAATGCAACCAACTTTAATTATTTTAGAATATTTGAAGATGGTTTTCAAATTTTATTTAGTTTAATTTTATTTTCAATTTAAATTTATTAGCCAGTAGTGGTGTCTTCCAATAGTAATTATAAAGCAAATATTGTAAAGCCTTAATTCCATCCCAAGTTGCAGTAATTTTAATGGGACAAACAGGATGAACAGATGCCTTGCTGAAAACAATAGACGGTGAGACATCTGTCCCTTCTCAGACATGAAAGCAAATCAATCCTAGGACCTGTCACATTCCTCACTTTAACACAGTCAGCAGGTATTAGCAAGTATTACACAACCCTTTTTTTCCATAGAAGATGCAATGATTGGTGTATGCTTACACAAAGATTTGAAAAACCTATGTGTTCAATAACAAGCAGCTCTGAATGAAGAGCTTCTTATCACTCACACCCATAGAAGTCCTATCAGCCTGAACACTGCCCACTTGTTTCTAAAGATGTTTGAACAGCTACAGTGGGAAAAATAATAATTTGATCCCATGCAGATTTTGTAAGTTAGCCCACTTACCAGTGGTATTTAGATTTTGTGCTGTCTTAGGCCTGACTAAACTTGTGCACCCCCTAATTTAAATATGATCCACACCTTCCTGTCTAAGACTTGGCTTGTCATCTGTAAACCATGCCCCTTCCTATTTAGGCTCCATCTTTTCCTCTTAGATTGAATGCGGGGTACTGGTGCTCCAAAGCAGATTGCACACAGCAAACAGTATCTGGCTCCTACAGGACAAACTTCTCCTGGACTAGACCTCTCTGCAGAATCACCTAGCCCTATGAAGGTGCAGAGGAGTTCGAGCTTTAATGACCGTACATAGTTTTGGGCTTCTTTAAACGTGTAGTAAACTCTGTACTACCACTTATATCTACAGGCGAGTCTATAATAAGGCTTACCTGTAGGTATTGTGAATATCTCTTAAACTAGCACAATTTAGGAGATATTCAGAGTGCATGCTGCAGATGACATAATCGAGTGACACAAGACAGTTGTCTTAGGAAGTGGGGCAAAAGTATAACTATGGCCTTGTCAGTAGGCAAACACAAAGCTTCCCTGCAACTTTCACCACTGTCATGCAAGCCTGGGCACTGCCACGTCGCCAGCAACACTTGGGCACCGCCACGTTGCCAGCAACACCCAGGCATCACCATGCTGCCAGCAACACCCGGGCACACCATGCTCCCAGCAACACCTGGGCATCACCATGCTGCCAGCAACACCCATGGCACCACCATGCTGCCACCAGCATGCTGCCAGCAACACCCGAGCACCAGCATGCTGCCAGCAACCCCCGGGCACCAGCATGCTGCCAGCAACACCCTGGCACCACCATGCTGCCACCACCATGCTGCCAGCAGCGCCCAGGCACCAGCATGCTGCCAGCAACACCCATTAAACACTATGCTGCCAGCAACACCCGGGCATCACCATGCTGCCAGTAACACCTGGACACCAGCATGCTGCCAGCAACAGCCTGGAACCAGCATGCTGCCAGCAACACCTGGGCACCAGCATGCTGCAAACAACACCTGGGCACCAGTATGCTGCCAGCAACACCCGGTCACCAGGATGCTGCCACCACCATGCTGCCAGCAGCACCCGGGCACCAGCATGCTGCCAGCAACACCCAGGCACCAGCATGCTGCCAGCAACACCTGAGCACCAGTATTTCACCTGGTAAACCCAGAGACGTTTATTTATTATGAAGCAATGGTAGCCTGCATGTAACAGGATACAGAGCACCCTGTCACCTCTGTGCTGTGCAGTCTTATCAGCCTCACCTGGTGCCATCTGTGTTCTTGCTGACAGTTCTCTTCCTGACCACTCCTCTCAGCATCTTCCTCTCCTCCAGTAGATCCCCCCAGCCCCTGCACAGACAGCCAGAAACTCCGCCTCCCTCTGACTCATACAGCGCATCCAGCATCCTCATCTGCATGGAGTTCCCGCTCATGCAGACCCCTCCTCCGCTGCTGCCAGTGACATTCTGCTGCCTGTGGATTGGTGCAGGAGTCAGGACCTGGCCCACTGACAGAGCTGCTCCTTCTGCCTGCCTGATGAAGCTTGCACTGTGCTGATCTGCAGTTTGGCAGCACAGTGGGGGGACTTTTTTTGTGCGGGAGGGCAGATTTTTTGGACCCCCACAAGAAGTGCTGCCCTAGGCCTGGGCCTTGTCGGCCTATTCCATAATACAGTGCTGCCACATACAAAGAAATTAAGGGTCTATAATGTTTTATCATAGATGTATTTTAAATGATAGAGACAGAACATCAACCAAAAATCCAGAAAAAAACACATAAAAAATGCTATAAATTAATTTGCAGTTCAGTGAGTAAAATAAGTATTTGATCCCCAAGCAAAACATGACTTAGTACTTGGTGGAGAAACCCTTGTTGGCAAGCAAAGAGGTAAGAGCATAAAGATAAGATGTTTCTTGTAGTTGGTTACCAGGTTTGCACACATCTCAGGAGAGATTTTGGTCCACTCTTGTTTACGGATCTTCTTTAAATCCTGACACTTTCTTGCCTGTCTCTTGGTAACTCAAAATTTCAGCTCCTTCCATAAATCTTCTATAGGATTTAGATCTGGAGATTGGCTAGGCCACTCCACGACATTAACGTGCTTCTTCTTTAGCCAATCCTTTGTTGCCTTGGCAGTATACATAGAAAAAAAGAAACCAAGTATTCCTACCAGGATTCAAAAGATGGCTTCTGCAACAGAAAATCTAAATCAGGTTGGTTCTATTAAAATTACAAAATGTATTCAATACACTATACCAATAGAGGCAAAGCCTCCCGAAATCAACAAGGTGCAAGCAGTATTTAAGTGCATACAACTTCACGCATCATACTTTACTGCCTTGGCAGTATGTTTTGGGTCATTGTCATGCTAGAAGACCCATCCACGACCCATGTTCAGTGTTCTGACTGAGGGAAGAAGGTTCTCATCCAAGATTTTACAATATATGACCCTGTCCATTTGCCCCTCAAGTCAGCCTGTAGCCCCAAAGCATAATGTTTCCACCTCTGTGCTTGACTTTAGGAATGGTGTTCTTAGGGTCATAGTCAGTATTTTTCTTCCCCCAAGCACGGCGAGTCGATTTAATGCCAAAGAGCTCAATTTTGGTCTCATCTGACCACAGGACTTTCTCCCAATCCATCTCTGAATCAATTAAATGTTCATTGGCCTGACTGTATATGTACCTTCTTGAGGAGGGAGACTCGCCATGTTTGGAGGAAGAAAAATGCTTCCTATAACCCTAAGAACACCATCCCTACAGTTTCTTGAGCACAAAGGTGGAAACATTATGCTTTGGGGCTGTTTCTCTGCAACAGAAGATCTGCAAAGAAGAGTGGACTAAAATCCTTCTGAGATGTGTCCAAACCTGGTAACCAACTACAAGAAACTTCTTACCTCTGTACTTGCCAACAAGGGTTTCTCCACCAAGTAATAAGTCATGTTTTGCTTGGGAATCAAATACTTTTTTTACTCACTGAACTGCATCTCAATTTATAACATTTGTATTGTGTGTTTTTTTCTTGATTTTTGGTTGATATTCTGTCTCTGCCATTTGAAATTCACCCATTTTCACAGCTCTTACTGTAAAGAAATAAGTATGAAACAATGTTGCGCTACTAGTGATAAAACTTAAAAATAGGTAAAAAGTAGTAAAGCAGCTAGCATAAACAGTATAGTAAACTGCACAAACAAGTGACAAGTCTTTGTGCTTTCTGACACCACGCAATACTATTTTTTTGTCTTTTACTTTTTATGTGATCACTCCTTGTACCCACCCGACTAGGTGGATTGTACTGTTAAGCTTTTTGCTGTTTTAATACATTTTTATTTTTGGATTCACGCACTATGTGGAGGCCCTTTTCCTCTTTCCTTTTTTTATGGTTTGATGTGACACCATTTGGAGTTCGTATATCTTATCAAGTGTGACCATTGGATGGGAGTCCAAGTTCATTAGCCGGGCTGTCCTACCTACACCATTTGCTTACTACGGATTGTGATGAAAGTATTGAGGCGTATCTCCACACCAGCTACTTCCATCAAATATCTGCCGGATTGTTGAATCCAAACACCTGATTGACCCACCGCCGTATGGTGAGTGTGTCCACTTCTCATGGTAAGCGTACCCATTCCTTCAATATTTCCATCTTGATGCGGCAAAATATCTTATGAAGAGGTTATTCCTGTCACATATAGTGGTTGATTTACTATCATCTACAGGCATCATCTACACATGGGACTTTATTTCTTTTTTCTGAAGAAACTCCCATTTTTTTGGTTTATCACAGACAGTTTTAGTTGCAGTTTTTTTTTTTTCTTTGCTGTCTTATATGGACATTTTCACCTATCTGTGACAAATTTTCCTGATTTGCTTGTCTTTTTGTTGTATATTGTTCACATTGACATCTGACCTACAAGTTACTATCAGCTTATTATTTGATACTTCACTTTTGCACTTTGTTACTAGCGCTGCATTTTTTATCTTTTTATCTTACTGTAAAGAAGCCTTTCTGTATGTGAAGGTTAAAACTCTTTTCCACCAAATGTAAAGCGTGCCCCCTTGTTCTCTGTAATGACCTGAAAATGAATAACTCTTCATTAAGTTCACTATATGGACCACTTATGTAATTATAGATGTTGATCCTATCCCCCCATCAATTACCTCTTCTCAAGAGAGAATACATCCAGTTTAGCTAATCCTTCCTCATAGCTGAGGTCCTCCATGCCTCTTAATAGTTTGGTTGCCCTTCTCTGCACCTGCTCCAGCTCTCTGATACCCGTTTTAGGAACTGGTGCCCAAAATTGAACTGCATATTTTAGATGAGGTCTTACTAATGATTTGTACAGAGGTAAAATGATGTCTCGTTCTCTGGAGTCTCTATCTCTTTTAATACAAGAAAGTATTTTGCAAGCTTTAGAAACTGGTACTTGGCATTGCATACTATTATTAAGTCTATGATCTACCACAACACTCAGATCCTGCTCCACCATTGACTCCCCCATCTGTTCTTCTCCTATTATGTATGATGCATGCATGTTTTTATCCCTCATAACATTACATTTACCAACAGTAAACCTCATTTGCCACATAGTTGCCCAATTAAATAGTGCATTGAGGTTGGCTTATAAGTTGGGGACATCCTGTAACGACATAATTCCACTGCATAGCTTGGTGTCATATGCAAACACTGAAATGGTACTCGTAATCCCTGACCCTATATCATTTATAAATATGTTATAAAGTACAGGTCCCAACACAACACACACACATACTGTATACACACAGCATAAATAATAATAAAATCCACGTAGACCACTTTAATTACAAGACTCATACCTATCTTGGTGTTAACTGTTTCTTCTATCCTCCTCAGGTGGTACATCTCCACTGTCCACTGCCTAATCTCTGGAGGCTTAGGGAAGTGTCAATACCTGGGAACCTGGGAATCAAGACTTTTACTGCATAAGTAAGTAGTGACTTTTTAAAGACTAAGTTCACCTTTGGAAGATATTAAATGTTTGATCCGTATTTCGGGTGGAACATGTAACATGTTCCAGCTCCTGCATCCTCTCCCCCCAATCCCCCCTCTCTGTGACAGTAGGCAGGGGATCCTCTCCCTGCACTCGCTGTTACAATTTAAAAACAGCGTGGACATGCAGGGCTCTGCCCACATGGCTACATCATTCATAAACAGAGATCTGTGATTTAATTAACTACAAGTACTATCAGCCACCATGGCTGGCAGCTTGTAGTTCTCAATGAACTGTGAGGGCACTGGTGAGCATCCTCATAATTAATGTATTCTTCCTGCAAAACAGTGTACTAAGAGTCTGCAGAATCCTAGCATTGCACCTGCAATCTGCTGATCACAAGTGAAATGCTTTACAGCCTCCATTGTAAAAAATAATAAATGCACATTTTTTTTACCTGCATGTCAAAGGTGAACTTATCCTTTATTGAATTAGCAAAAGCAGCGCCATCACGGGTGTCCATTCTATTTTTTTTTGCTGTTACTGTACTGTATATCTGTGCTGTTCCATCCCAAAATTATATATATATATATTTTTTGAAAATTCTGTTTATTCATTTTTTATATCGTACATATAACAACCTCCGGGCTGCCAACATAGCAGTAACCCGACGGTGTGGCCTCGCAGAGCCCAAAAAAAGGGAAGAACTTCCTAACATAGTCCACTAACCCCATCCATGAGAAACCCCCCCATCCCCTCCCCCTTGTCACAGCCCAAGTCTTGGATAAGAATGAGAATTGAGTTCTCATTCACCATTCTTATTAAGAACAAACCCACCGCTGAGAAAAGGCAGACATATACCTCTTTGTGGGCCTTCAATCAACTGCCATTATGTCTCCCCTCCATTACTCATAATAATCATAAAATTCCCACACAATAGAGTAGTGACACCTCTTGAAAAGACTTAAACATAACACTTGACTGTCTATCCCACCGATCCATACCAGGCCTGCCATACCTTATCAAATTTCTTTCTACACCCTCTAGCCTGGTATGTAGATTTATAAAAGGGCATCAAGTTATTCACCAACGTCTTCCAAAATGTGAGCCCTCGGATCTTTCCATTTAAGTAATATGGCCTTTTTAGCATAAAACAGCAGAATAATGAGCAATGTTCTCAAAGCCCTGGTCTGGACCACCTCCTCCACCAATCCCAACAGACATACCCTTATAGTTAAAGGAATGGAGGTTGTGAGAAGGTCCAAAACACAAGATAGGACCTCCTCCCAATATCTTCTGATGTGCGGGCAGTGCCAGAAAACGTGGCTAGCATCAGCTGGGGAAAATGTACATCTCCAACATTCCGCTGAGGCTGTCCCAAAAATCTTTGTCAAACTGGCTGGAGTATAGTAGCTCCTATGGAGGAATTTAAATTGAATCAGTCTGTCTCTGGCTGATACCAGATGCCGAAACGGTTGATTCCACACCTCATCCCAATCCTCTTCCTGCAACTCTGAAACCTCTGCTTCCCATCTACTTCTGGATTTAGCCACTGCCTTAGGTGTGTTTTTGAAAAACTCTTTGTATGATTTGGAGAGGGGTTTTTCTAGAACCTCCTCCGATAACATAGATTCGAGAGTTGATGGAAGCGATTCCACTTTGCGGTCCCTGAATTGTAACTGATATGCGTGTCTAAGTTGTAAGTAACAGAATAGGTATGTATTTTCCAAGTTGTGTCTCGACTTCAACTGGGGAAACGTCAGAAGGTCACCATAAGAGGTTATGTCTCCTAATGTCTTAACTCCCTTTACTGTCCATATCATAGGGTCAGGTAGCTTATAGAAATGCTGCAGCGTAGGGTTCATCCACAGTGGGGTCATGGGCAAAAAAACCTGAAAGCTAGGAGATGCTAGGTGAACCGCCGTTTCCCACGCTTTAATCGTGGCCTTCATAGTAGTTGTTAATGGTAATTCAGATTTAAGACCCCTAAATAGTGCCATAGGCAAGCTTTCATACGACCCCAAGTGAGCCGCCTCCAACACTCATCCATAGTTAACCATCTATGGGCAAAAACCATTTGCCCTGCCAGATAGTACTTGTGCCAATCTGGGAGTGCTAATCCCCCCATCTCCCGGTTCCTGAAGTACCTTAAGCCCAACCCTGGGGGGTTTGGGGGCCCATAAAAAGGAGCCCACTATTCCATCCAATTGTTTTAAATACGATTTTGTAATCCACACTGGTGCGTGTCTCAAAAAGTATAGAATTACCCGGAGGACCTTCATTTTGAGTAGACTGATCCTGCCTATCAGAGACAGTGGGAGTCTAGTCCACGCCTGAGTTTTTTGTTTAAGGAAAGTCACCAGTGGGAGCAAATTAAGGGACATGTAGTCATTTATATTTGCTGTAACCTTTACCCCCAGGTATTGACGATTGTAATGGTAGATCTGGATCCACCCCACTTTTTGCTTTAACATCTAACGGGAGGATTGAGGATTTGCTCCAGTTAACCTGTAACCCCGAGAACCTGGCAAACTCATCCAAGATTTCCAGTACTACCCTCAGCGAGTTCCCTGGATCTTCAAGAAACAGGAGCATGTCGTCAGTGTATAATGCTAATGTTTCATGAATAGTACCCACTTTGATATCCTGAACCCTCCCGGAGGCACACAAGGCGATAGCCAGGGGGCCCATCACCAGGGCAAAAAGGAAAGGGGACAGTGGATAGCCCTGTCTGGTACCCCTACCAACTGCAAAAAAAGGAGACACTGCCTTACCCATGCGTATAGCCACCTTGGGGTTCTTGTATAGCATGGAGATCTATTTCCGAAAGTGTGGTTCGAATCCCATGACCTCCAGTACCTTACTCATGAATTGCCAATCTACAGAGTCAAATGCCTTTGCTATATCTATGGATACCACAATTCTAGACTCAGAGTCTGTGGGGGGAGCTGTAAATGTGTGAACAGTCTCCTGAGGTTGGTGTCTGTCGATTTACCTGGCATGAAACCAGTTTGGTCTATATTAACTATTGTCTAGATAACCTGGGCAAGTCTGGTTGCTAATAATTTGGTTAGAATTTTAAGGTCTGTATTCAGGAGGGCAATGGGGCGTTAGGATGCACAGTCAGTCAGGTCCTTCCCTGGTTTCAGCAAAAGAATCATATATGCTTCCAACATAGAATCCGGTAAGGAGGAGCGTTCTAGACAGTAAATGATAAAAAAAAGTCCACAAACTCCTGCATGATAAGTGTCGGATCACTAACCATCACTCCCCCTTGTCTTTAATAACCAGAATGTGAGCCATCAGAGGATGATCCGCCACCAGCATAGCCAGGAGTTTCCCATTCTTGTCCCCCTCGGCAAAGACCCTGTGCATATTCTGAGAATCTTCTGTCTTTGTCAGTCCTTTGACCACCAGTGACAGGTGCCGTCTAACCTCCAGAAGGGATCCATACAAGGCCCCCGATGGGGACTCCGCATGTGCCTTGGCACATTCTCTTTTTTCTCATTATTGTATTCCTCATTCTCATTAACACGAGCAGTCTTAATGGCCGATATGCATTCCCCTCTGGCAACAGCCTTGAAGGCATCCCAGATCACTGGGGGTTCTGCCGTGTCAACATTTGAAGCCCAATACATCTGGATAACCTCCTCTAGCTGAGCAGCAACATGTTCATGCTGCAACCAGCTAGGGGATAGACGCTAACCCCCTCTCTCCCCCCCGACCAGAAGGCCAGAGTGAGTAACAGAGGATTGTGATCCGACAGACCCCCTGCCAGGTAATTAATACTCACCACATACGGCATCATAAGGTTATTGCCAAATGCTAGGTCTATTCTCGCTGAGGAGCCATGGGCTGTTGATAAGTGAGAGAAGCATCGATCCGATGGATGCTTCCACCTCCATAACTCCACCACTCCAGCCACTGAGGCCCAGCCCCGCAGGTCAGCAGAGCTCACCCTGGTTGGATTGGAAGAGTCCAGTGCCACGTCCAGCACAGCGTTGAAGTCTCCCAGCACAATCAGGGGTAAATGTATGTATTGAGCCAGCCTAGTCAACGTGTCATACAGAATTTGAACCTGGAAAGGAGGAGGCATGTACACGTTAATTATCAATATACGACTGTTAAAGATATCATGATTACTGTTGCATACCTGCCCCCTGGATCCGTGATTACTTGGTGGATAGTACACGGAACCGACCTACTTATAAGAATGGAGATTCCCCTCGCAAACGTGGAATATGTGGAGTGAACAGCTTTTTGGATCCACTGTTTGCGCAATGCCATAACTCTACTTCCCTCTAAATGGGTTTCCTGTAGAACAATTAGGTGTGGCTTATAATGTTTAAATAGTGAAAAATCAAGGCCCTTTTGAATTTGTTGTTGAGGCCCCTGACATTCCAGGACACTATATTAACTTTATCTGTCATGACCTTCACGGTCCTTGGGACCAGTATTATGGAGCGTCAGGGGACCTACCTGTTCCCTCCCAGCGGTGTTATCGCCCCTCAGTGACAGTACTAGATTCTTACACCAGACAAAAGGTACAAATACCTGGGCTGTGACAGTTAAAACATCCCCCTGCTATTATACCAGAAAAAAGTCTCCAACTAAACACAAAAACAGTGCCGGTATGTAGCTTCATCCCAAAAAACAACAAAAAACTTCCTGTGAGGTCCGGTCGTTGCAATCAACAGTTCTGCAGCACTGTGTCGAATCCGCATGTACTCTCATTGCTCCAGTTCATGAACAATTGGAGCATCCGAAGAAAAGATTAAAGAAAAATGTAACTATGCCCGATTAAGGAGAGAAGCAATCCTCTATGAACAGATAGACCCACCGCCACTACAGTATGTGTTGCAGACATCTGTGGGTACATAGTATGCTCCACTGGAGGCCCTCCTCAGCTTGCATTAGTGATTGGTTGTTTAAATTATGTCATACTCTCACGGTCTTTTCTGCTGGGGGTCCTCCCAGGGTACGGTTCCCCCGTCCATCCATCTACAATCACTACTTCTTCTTACCCTTCTTTCCCTGTAAATCTCGGAGACTTAAATATGTCTGTGAGACCTTCCAACTCATTCAACCATATGTAGTCTCATTGGCCTGTTCACATTACTCCGCGGACATACAAAGGCTGGGAAATAGAACAGGAGCCTAGGAACAAAGCACAACAGGTGCAACTGTAAATCCGGGTGTGCTTGGCCCTTGGTCCAAGACGATTCAGGAGAGTTCCTTGTCTAGCCAGTCACTTCCCTCCCCAGGGTCTTCAAAGAATTTCATGCTGCCCCTGAATTGGATCCTGAGCTTGCTCGGGTACAGCATACTGTATTGGATCTCCTTGCCCTTCAGTCACTTGTGGATATCATTGAATGACCGACATTGCTGTTGCGTAGCCACCGAGAAGTCTGGGAAAAACATTACCCTGGTGTTTCGTCCTTAAGCTCTGGCAGTTGTCTGGACATGGCCAGGATCATATCACGGTCTCTATAGTTCAGGAACAGAACTAACAAGGGCCTAGGGAAGGCTCCTGGCGGTCTGTGACCTGTGGGTACTCTGTGTGCTCTTTTCACAATGTAGATGGGGGTAAATCTTCCAGCGACAGTAATTGTTTGAAAAAAGCCTCAGAAAACAAGACTGGCTTGTCCCCTTCTGCTCCCTCAGGCAGGCCCACCACCCTGATGTTGTTCCTCCTCTCTCTGTCTTCAGCATCAATTGCTCTGCACTGAAGGGAGAGCACCATATCTTTTAGCTCAGCTAGATTTTTTTTTTTAAATATATTTTATTGGATTTCACAAAGGTTACAGCAAGTGAAACAGAGGCATATGTCACAAAGTAGCCAGATATTAAGTTAACAGTTAACTCTTAATAGACAAAGATGCATCTTATAAAACACACTATGATGAATACGTGTATATACTGTGTTGGCAGTTACATGAGAAAGAGGAGAAAAGTTCTTAAGTTTTGAGTAAGGATTACATTGCGGATGTCGAGGCCCATATTGACAATTCTGTTTTATTTTGAGACATTATTGGCTATGTCCTATAGCGGTTGGTTTATTGCAGCCAATATACGTGACGTGAGTTGTTAATTTTATGTTTAATTGTAATTATTATTTAATTTTAGTTTTATTTTTAATCTTAAGGTTTATTATTGTTTTGTATAGTTACCGACCTGGTCAGCTCTACTCCCGCCTCTGGGCACCCCTATAGGGAGCTATCTGTGCCCAGTGGGGGGGTATAAGTACAGGTAGGACCGTATCGCGTTGGTTCTGGATAAATAAGATAAACAGGAAGCTGCGACGACTCCTGGTAGTATGGAGTGACCTCAGGTGTGTCGCTCATGCTGTGGGGAATATAGTGATGGGTAGGAGGGGAAAGGAGGGGAGGGGGGACGGAGGTTTATGGTATATCAAGTATTGATTCTGGTATCTATTCAGGTAGTTATGTGTTCATGTTCTCTTCTGATCCAGTGTGTGGGAAACTCGTTGTAGGTATGGGGGCTTGGGATGATTTAAAGTGGGACCAGCATGCCCAAATATTCATATATTTGGATGGCGTGTCAGATGATTGGTGGATGAGCTTTTCCATTTCAGCTATTCTATCGACTCTCTGAATCCATTCTAGAGTAGTGGGGGGGATATGTTTCTCCAGTGAACAGGAATACATAAATTTGCAGCGTTGATGAGATGAAGAACCAGGGATTTCTTGTATGTATGTTGTGGAAGTGAGGTGTGATGGAGTAAGTATTGAGCCGGAGTGAAGTCCGGGGAATACGTTGTTATTTGGGTAATTAAGCGATGAATTTCGGTCCAATAGGTTTGAATAAGAGGGCATTCCCACCATATGTGTAGTAGTGTGCCTATTGAAGTATTGCAGCGCCAGCAGAGTGGAGGAAGGTTCGGATGGAATTTGTGGATCCTGTCAGGAGTCCTGTACCATTTCGTAAAGATTTTGTAACGATTTTCCTGTGTTGAGATATTGAGTGATCCTTTATGTATATGATTAAGAATATGGTACCAATCTTCTGTGGTGAGATCTATATCAAGATCCCATTCCCATTGTCTAACTAAGATGTCAGTTTTGATGTCGTTGGAGGGGAATAGTAGCGTATAGATGGAGGATATAAGGTGTCGCTGGGGTTCTGGACTGTTGCAAAGGATTTCAAAAGGTTCAAGTTCCCTGTGTATGCCTGCTACGGGTTTGAGGCTATTAATGAAGTGGCGTATTTGTAGGTATTTGTAGAAAGGGATGTGATAGTCCGGAAATTTGCTAGTCATGGCTTGGAACGTCAGGAGAGTTCCCTGCTGGAACAATTGATGCAGTTGTAGTCGGGGTCTGTCTGGGTCTGTCACAGGAAGGTGGAGGTGTATTCCTGGGCCAAAGTCTGGATTATTTTCCAGAGGTGTCATGGGTCCAGGTGTGGGTTTCAATTGAAGTGGTTTGCAAGCCGCTTTAAAGTTTGTTAAAGTGGAGTTGATGAGTGGATTTAATGTGGCTCCCTTAGGAATTTTGGTATGATTAATCCATGGTAAGAGTTTTATCGGAATTGGGGTGAATGCATTTTCTATATGTACCCAGTCTTTGTTTGTACTGTTAACATGCCAGTCGACGATCCTGGAAAGGTGGCAAACCCAGTAATATTTTTGTACGTCTGGTATGTGTAATCCTCCCTGGAGTTTGGGATTCGTTAGTCTGTTCCAATTCAGTCTGGGTTGTTTGGAGGACCATACAAAGTTCCTACACAGCCTCTTGAGTGTACAGAAGAAGCTCGGAGGAATCTGTATGGGTATGGTTTGGAATAAATAAAGCAATCTGGGTAGCAGATTCATTTTTAGGATGGCTGTCCTTCCGAACAAAGAAAATGGCCCTGAAGTCCAATTTAGTAGGTCTGTCTGAATGGTTTGTAAAATAGGTAGAAAGTTTAGTTTATAGATGTCCGTCAATTTCGAGGGTATTTTAATACCTAAGTACGTGATTGCGTGGGGTTCCCACCCAAATGGAAAGTTTTGTTTGCATTGTGTGACTATCTCGTTTGGTAAAGAGACGTTCAGGGCCTTGGATTTAGAGAAGTTTATTTGTAGGTTGGAAAGGGATTTGAAAGTTGAGAAGTCTTTGAGGAGGTTGGGGATGGTAGTAGTCGGTTCTGTGAGGAATAGTAGGATGTCGTCCGCATAGGCTGCTACTTTAAATTGTTTGTTATTAATTTCCACCCCTCTAATGTTGGGGTTCTCCCTAAGTTTGCGGAGTAAAGGTTCCATAGTGAGAATAAAAATCAAAGGGGATAAGGGACATCCCTGACGTGTACCATTGGACACGGAGAAGGCGTCCGACAGGTGGCCATTCACCCTCAATTTAGCCGTGGGTGAGGAATATAGAGCCATAATCATTTGGATTAGTTGTAGTGGTAGGCCTATGGAGTGTAGGGTTGCTTCCATAAAATCCCACGCCACCCTGTCGAACGCCTTCTCCGCATCCAGGGACAGAAAGAAGCCGCGGGTGTCAGATGTGGTTAGCCAATGGTGGATGTTTAAGGCTTTGGTGGTGTTGTCTCGGGCCTCCCTACCGGGAACAAAACCTACCTGTTCTGTGGAAATTAGTTTGGGGATTAGCGGTAAGAGACGGTTGGCGATGGCTTTCGCAAACAATTTAACGTCTACATTGAGTAGGGAGATTGGGCGGTAGTTGGAGACCATGGTCACGTCTTTACCTGGTTTAGGGATGAGGGTGATGTGCGCTTCTAACATGTCTTTGGTTGCTGTACTAGAAGGTGAGAGGCTATTAAATGCCTTAACTAAGGGTGGGATAAGTGTGTCAGGGAAGGATTTATAATATCCCACTGTAAGTCCGTCAGGACCGGGACTTTTGCCTGGTTTCATCTGCTTTAAGGCCAGTGTGATCTCCTCCGATGTTAATGGCGAGTCTAGGGATTCGGATTCTTCTGTCGTGAGGGGTGTGGGGGCATGTTGGGCAAGGAACGTTTTAATCGTCTCCTGTCTGTCCTCCGGGGTACTGGTCACTTGAGGGGGGCGCAAGTTGTATAGACCCGTGAAGTACTGAACAAATTGTCTTGCTATGTCTTCAGAAGAGGCAAAGGGTGTACCAGAAGGGTCTTTAATTGTATGTATGGTGTGGGCTGCTCTCTTGGCCTGTAGTGCTCGTGCTAGAAGCTTCCCTGACTTGTTGCCAAATTCATAGAAATATTTTCGTTGCAACGTGTATTGGCGCTTAATCCCTATATGTAGTTCCTCCAGTAGTTCATTTCTAGCTTGTGTCAGTTCTGTAAGTGCCTCAGAGGCTAAGGATTTTTTGTGGCTTTGTTCCAAGTGGGTAATGCGTTTAGTCAGTTCTTCCAGTTTAGCTTTTCTGAGTTTGTTTCGTTGTGCAGCTACCGAAATGAGTGTGCCTCTAATAACGCATTTATGAGCAGCCCATACTACCTCTGGTGAAGTGTCCCCCGTTCCGTTTTCAGTGAAGTAGTTGGTGAGTTGTTGGGAGACCGTGTTTGATATTTCAGTGTCAGTAAGTAGGGAGTTATCTAGTCGCCATATTGGAGAACGAATCTTTGTGGTGGGCAAGTGTAGGGTTAGGGTTATGGGATTGTGATCTGATAAGACTCTCGGTTCAATAGTAGTTTTCTTGAGTAATGGTAAATCGCCTTGGGAAATAAAGAAATAATCGATTCGCGAATATTTAGAGTGTGGTGGGGAGTAAAAGGTGAAATCCTTACCATTAGGGTGCATTGTACGCCAGGTGTCGTGTAGCAGTAGGTTACTGAGTTGTGTTTTTATGGCTCGGAGGGCTCTGTAGGTGAGAGAAGAGTGACCATTAGAGGTGTCTAGCGTAGGGTTTAAAGGGACATTGAAGTCTCCTCCGATAATGAGTGTACCGGAGCTGAAAGTCGTAAGTAATTGGAGCGTGTTGCGGAAAAAGGAGACTTGACGCGCATTTGGGGTGTATAGGTTAGCTATAGTGTATGGCTTCTCATGTATGGTGCCTTTTAAGAAAAGGTATCGTCCGAGTGGGTCCCTGAGTATGTCAGATATTATAAACGGGCAATTCTTAGAAATGAGAATGCAAACTCCTTTAGATTTGGCATCATTATTAGATGCATAATATATTGTTGGGAAGTGTTTGTCTTGCAATTTGGGGATTGCGTCTGTTCTGAAATGTGTTTCTTGGATCAGTGCGATATGGGTCTTGGATTTATGTAGCGAGGAGAGTAAGAGTGAACGTTGAGTATTTAGTCCGCATGCATTTATGGATTTGAGATTCAGAGAGGCGGGAGATCGCGTCTCCTCGTTTGATGTTGGATTGGGGTCCATGGCCTCCGTCAGGGTCGGGAGAGGGAGGGTGAGATGGGAAAGCTACCAATACAACAACTAACGAAACAAAAAAAAAAAAAAAAGAAAAAGTACCCGAAGAGTCAACGGGGATAAATGACTATCCCGTTTTCTCAAGTCTGGAAATAGAATCGGTAGGTTACAGCGCGGGGGTAGCGCGTGGCCTGTGAATTACAGGCTAGTAAACTACACCGTTACTGTGTGGGGGTTGGCGTAAACCTTACACGAGAGAGTTGGCGAATGTGTGTGAGAGGTGTGCAACCTGCCATCTCTTGACCATGGGGATGAGTGATAGGAGGGGTGCAGAGTGGGCCCAAGGGGCTCGTGTATAGGTCTAAAATCAATGAGTGTGAGGGAGAAGGCAGAGATGATGTCATGCCTATTGCCTTAGCGCCCGTTCAAATTAGTGGGTACCGTAGGAACGTAGTCCTTAATATCATGCTTACTATTTATATTCGTACTACTGGAGGCGCCCCAACGCCCGTGTAGAGGCGTGGAAGAAACTCCAGGGCGCGACATGAAAAATCTCATGCAGCCCAGTAACTAATTTAAATGGACTTGGATCCTACGACCTGGGCATGTATACTTAACACAGCTACACATGGCTTAACTTAACTTCGATATACATGTGGCAAACCATAACTAAACAGCAGAAAGTCAACATTTGATAGTAATGCTCACGGAGAAGTGCCCAAGGGGTGTACCTGTAAGTGAAGATCTATCGTAGATACCTGCTAGATAAAACTGAGAAAAATGATAGTGATAATGACACAGAAATTGGTATAGTTTACCCCATATATCTTTGGCTTCACTTATCTCCTGAAAAAAAAAAAAAAACAAAAAAAAACAAAAATGCAAGAGGGATGTCGCATAAGTCAGAATGCCGCAGACATGTGGATTTGGAGAACGCTGGCGAGGATAGGGGGGGTAGTCACAGTTATGTGAGGAGGGTATTAAAATACCTCAATGTTCCGAGTGTTAGCTGTGATGCGAAGTCCCAGGTCGGTTACAGGTTCCATCTTCAGTGCCGCGAAATCCAGATACTGTCAGCTGATTGTTCCGGCCGCAAGAAGTGGAAGTGGTATATGACTGCAGCAGGAGGGTCCTGGAGCGATCGTCCGTGTGGGGCCGGACTACATGTGGGTCATCTTGGTGTGTTGACGTCATCGGGTGATTATTGCCGTGGTGCTCCGATAGGTGTGATGCGATGGATGCAGGTGTTGGTCGCTGATTAGACATCTGCATATGAGGTAGTGCGCCAATGAGGCAGGTACAAAGGTCGGGTGGTGTTATTACCTTAGGCATTGATTCCGATCATTGAGCTTGAGGAGACAGGTTCCGGAATGTGTGCTGGCTTGAGTGAAAAAGAACTTCCGCGGCTTGAATGATAGCAGGCACGCATTTCCGGTAGAAGCGCGTGGAGCAGTATGGGGATTGTAGGCTGCCTTTCTGATGTTTAAACTCTGAGATCCGAGGGGGGGCCGCCGGGGATCGCTCTAAATCCTAGCAGTGGAAGCTCAGCTAGATTTACCCCCTGAGAGTGAGAAGTGTCCTCCACATCAGAGACTCTTGATTCCACTGTGGAGAGCTGCCCCCTGATCTTATCTAAATCGTGCCTTATCAGAGTACATTCGGATGATAAATGGTCAATCCTTCCCATAATGTCCGACTTACTGGCATTTATGGCCTCTAGAATAGGTCTGATTATAGCATCCGTATCCATAGCCCCCAGTGTTTCCTCCGCTTGTTCAGCGTCTGCTCCCAGCTCCACGGCAGCCCTCTCCATCGCCATTATCACTGTTCTCTGTTTGGCGAACTTTGCTGAGCTCCGTACAGTCAAGATGGCAGGGCAGAGTCTCTCTCCCCTTCCTTCGTGGAGCGTGTTTGGCGCTGTTCTTTGGCAGCCTTCTTCTGCTTCTTGGAAGCTGAGGAATGCATCGCTTTGTTCCAGGCAGTTTCCCTGTAAGATGATGTTTGTGGAAATTCTGAATAAGTGCTCCTATATTTCCACCAAATATGCAAGAGGGTACCAACTTCTGACAAACAGCATTAGCATATATGAGTTTGGGCACTGCCACGTTGAGTTTGTAGCAAATATTTGATGCATCCTATGGGGAGTTCTATACCGAGTTACTAATTTATCATTTTGTTTCTATATGATGCTTGCCATACGTAATTTGTGTGTAAAAAGAAAACATTTAACAATATATTTTTCCATTTGAGAAACACTCAGTTCCCTTTCCCATTCCTTTAGGTAATATACTTACTCATTGTTGCTTACAGAGCAGTTTACTATACAGAAAAGAAGTGGTACAAGGAGGGACTTCTTCTGAAATACTGAAATACATATATGCTCAAAAAGAGTAACTCGACGATGCAATGGGTTATGACTGACTCCAGTGTCAACAAAATTCTTATTCTGTAAGTATTGTGACCAAGCTCCTCTAGGTGGGTGTATGAGATTAAATGTGTTCCAATGTTTGTAAGTCCCGTCCTTGAAGGTATTAAAACATATAAGAGAACTCAGAATCCTGCCAACAAAAAAATGGCCTAAACTTACATGCTGGCAAAAATGCTGGCTTTCATTTTTAGGGATTAGTTGGCCATTAAATGTAAACATATATAATTTACCTGAGAATTGCTTCTATGATTTCACAACTATAGATGTAAAAGACACTACATTTGGGGGAGTGGCTTGGACTCCACCGAGATGGCGGTGTAATCCCGGAGCCCTGGCACTCTGGGGGCTAACAAAGCGTCTCACAGCAGCACAAGACACCGGACAATGAGCACTGTATGGCGGATTGCTTCCCCAACATCCCTGCACCATGCCCAGGAGATGGCAGGCGGAGCATTGCCCTAAAAAGCTGACGGCATACTTCACACAGCCGCCACAGCTTCATGGGCAAGATGACGCTGGCTCCTCGTTTACCCCGCAAACGGCTCTCAGACTTCCACAGAGACAAGATGATTCTGCATACAGGAATGCCTACATCTCTGGGGAGACTTCCCAGACCTCCCCACCCCTCAACAGGAGCCCAGCTAAAGCGCATTTCAGGATGGAAGATCCAGGGCTGAAGCAATGTGACGTAAGGTCTAATGCAGACTCACAGGAGGACACCAGAGAACTCCCTGACTCCATAGTCTCATTTCCCATGCTGAACCAGCCAGTTCTGGACACAAAATTAAAGGATATGCTTATCTCACTGAGAAGCACTATCTACACTGATATGATGGCATGTATGACGAAATTCAGCTCTTACCAGTCCTCGCTAACTACCACATGGCTGCAATACTAGCACAGATCAGAGGTTGGTTCCCTAACCAATCCACATCACTATGGGGCTTCATTGAACAAGCTCAAATACCAGGAGGCAGCTTACATGATTACATCCTGGCTTACCCTTATCTTACATCCAAACCCATAGCTTCCCCCGTCTTAGCAACTTTGAATTCTCGGAAAACTTTGGTGTCATCCAAATCTCTCTTAACCCCAACTATCCCCCCTGAGATAACCACAGCCACAATAGCATTTATAACCCCTGAATTGAATTTCAGCAGGTGGGAAACTCGGGGAATAAAATGGGTTTCGGACCTATATGCGGGCACAGTTATTAAGTCA